>NC_141924.1:18691100-18842616 GCF_057802395.1 Ceratotherium simum simum
GCCTCCCTGTACGGGAGGGAAAGATGGCCCCAGTAGCTCTTGGCTTACATTATAGTACACGCTCATGATCCTAGAGGAAGGAAGAATATTTCTTTCCCCTAAAGTTCTGGAGAAAATTCCAGGGTAGATGCTGATGGGGCAATCTTAGATCACATGCCCTTCTCAGAAGGGCTGACTAGAGGGAAGGAAAATGGGGAATTCTTATTGGCCAGGTTAGGGTCATGTTGCCACCTTGGTGGTGAGGGAGGATATGAGGTCAGCCCTTCCCACCCATGAGGAATAGGTTTCCCACAGAGAAGAGGGTTTATGTTAGCTGAACAAGGGGAATAAGGAAAGTGTGCTAGGCAGACAAAACCTATAGCTACCACATCTCCCTTAACTGACATAAGTAGTTGCACAATAACAGTTTTAATAGCTCACCTTCCAATCTCAGTAAAATGGAACAAACTCAGAGCCTGAAAGACAGCAGGAATTTTTGGTCTAAATGATGAATCACTAACACTAACAATTATTCACATTCCTTAATTATTAAATGTTGCCTTAGGAGGGATTTGATGAACATGGTTTTCAACCAATTTCAATTTTCCTTGTTTCGAAAAACCAGAACAATTTTCAAATGTATCTTGAAACATTCAACAATAACATTTTTAATAATTAGAAGTTTAATTTCCTGTTTTGTCAGCTGTTCACAACATACTTCAAAACTACTTTTATTTTGTTTTCAATGTTGAGTCTAAAATGTAATCTTTCAATTACTTTGACAAAGCTTTAGCTGTTCCTGCAGGCACGGCAATATCGTGGGTCCCCATTGCTATGTTGAAACCATTCTGCTTACTAAAGTCAGACTGTAACAAAAACTGAAATATGGAAATGATCTATGACATTATTGTCACAACTCAGCATGTTCTCTGTTTTGCTGTTACCATCCAGCTAATCAATTAAGCTATGACAGAGCCTCACCCAATCTCTACTTGAGAATGGTCTGCACGTGTGTTATAAGAATTTATTCACTTGCACAGTTTTAGGCAAACAGATGAGTGCTGGCCTAAATTGTTTCTAAATATTAGTGTCATACCCCAGTCCCACAAGTCAATGAGACTTCCACAAGAATTTTAAATGTATGCAGAGCTCTGGTCCAAAGTTTGCATAATCCATACAACATATATTAAAAAGCAAAATGGTGGTGATCTCCATTTGCTACATTGTGGTATATAATACATTTCAGTCTGTGTTGTCTACAGTTCTTTTCAATCAATTTTATTGAGGCAAAATTAACATGCAATAAAATGTACCCATTTCAAGAGTATATTTCAATGTTTTCTAAATAATTAAAATTAATTTTTAAAATGATATTCTAGATTACGATTTTCAGCATTTACATTGGATCTAATCTTTCCCATTTTAAAAATATCCTCCCAGTGATTAACATGACCAGGTGCTTTTAAATATTATAAAGTTATAATAATCAAAACAGTTTGATATTGGAGTATTCGTTTGCTAGAGCTGCTGTAACAAAGCACCACAAACTGAAAGAAATGTATTGTCTCACAGTCCTGGAGGCTGTTAGTCCAAAATCAGGGTGTCAGCAGGGCCGTGGTCCCTCTGAAGCCTGTCGGGGAAGGATCCTTCCTTGCTCTTCCTGGTTTCTGGTGGTTTGCAGGCAACATTTGGCATTCCTTGGCTTATAGATGCTCACTCCAATCCTCCTTTCTCATATGGCTATCTTCCTTCTGTATACATCTGTCTCTGTGTCCGAATTTCCCCTTTTTATAAGGACACCAGTTATATTGGATTAGGGCCCACCCAAATGACCTCATTTTAACTTGATTACCTCTGAAAAGACCCTATTTCCAAATACAGTCACATTCTAAGGCAGTGGGAGTTAGGGCTTTAACATATCTCTTTTGTGGGACACAATTCAACCCGTAACAATCGTGAGTAGCAGATGGAGTAGAATTCTTCCAGAAATTGACCCGAACACACACAAAAGATTAGAATGTGATAAATGTGGCATTTCAAACCAGTTGAGAAAAGATGGATTACTCAATACATGGTGTTTCAACAACCAGCTAGCCATCGTTAGTATCAACAACTAAGTTGTATCAACACTTCACACCTTGTACCTAATCACTTTCTAGTTCCTAGTTTTAGGCCCTGCTGAGGCCTCTCTGTCCTTGGGGTCTATGGAATACTTCAGCATCCTTCCAAACAAATTCATTTTTTTGCAAGGACTGGCTTGAGTTGGTTTCTGTAGCTTGCAACCGTTTCAGAAACTGATGGCCTTCTAACTGGGCATTCCTTCTCACAGTGAGAAGTTTATATGTTCTTCATTTAAAAAAAAAAAGTTTCCTCTCTGTCACCCCGCCTCCTTCCCAATTCCGTCTGCTTTCTCACCTCTACCTGGAAGTAGGCTATTTGAAGTCAATTGGTTCCTTCTGCATCTTCCATTATTCTTGACCGCTGAGAAGAAGTGATCAGTCAAAGCAGAAGTTGTCCTTTGAGGGATGCTAGGAAGTCTGCGAAGCTGGCTAAGAGCGCAGCGATTTTAAAACACAGACATCAAAGTATTTGGATGGGAACCAGAGCTTCCTGCCTCTCTGCAACCTCCTTCCAGAAGAGAATCAAATTGTGGGGAGGAGGGAAAACCACCTTAATTGGACCTCTAATTCCCCAAACTGCTATTGGACTCCTTACTACAGAAAGGGGGCTCCTTGGAAGCTGGCTTATTAAAATACTTTTCCAAAAATAGATGAGATGGAGGACAGTGCTCAAACCAGACAAAGGCCAGAGGCTCTCTCCTTCCAGGTTTCCTTTTATATTGCCTGTTGCTTTTCAAATAGTCACAATAGCTCCCATCTATGGGCAGTCATTATGTGCTTATATGTGTCCAAAAAGACTATCATGTCCAAAAATGCTCACAACAGTCCTATAAGGTAGGTTCTATTATTATTCCCATTTTACAGATGAGGAAACGGAGGCTCTGGGAAGTTAAGGAAATTGCCCAAGGCTACACATTTAAAAAATGACCTAGCTCAGATTTGAAACCAGAGCTTGTCTGACTGCAGCCTGCTCTTAACCACTACTCTGGGAATCCTAAACCAGAATGTCTAAAGGCAATAGGTGGGAACAGAAAGGAGCAGTGCAGACCAGGGGTGAGACATGGAGAGTGGTGGGCAGAATGGTGAGGCAGAGAGCCCCATCTGGAGAAGACAGCCACCTTGCAGCAACAGCCAGTCGTGGCCCAGTGTGGCCACATTTTTCATTTTCAAAGAGAAGCTTAAAATCTGGATTTTATATGAAATCTCCCGACTTTTAAATGTTGGGATCTGATTCAAATATTTTTAGAAAAACATCATGCAGGCCAAAAAACTGGCACCTGCAGTCCACTTTTAGGCAGGAACTCTCATCCTCCAGCACTCATGTTTCCGTGGGAAGAACTTTAGCTAGACTACCCCCAACCTCCTGTCTTTCTTTTGTGATTGGTGAGTTGCAGAGAAGGAACTGGGTGTGCGCAACCATCTCCTTCCTCCATGGGACCCAGCCTGCCCGCCAGGAGTGCACAGCCTCTGCTTCTCAGGCTGGGTGGGAAAGTGTGTCTATTCAGGGATGAGGCACCCACAAACCCACTTCCTGGCAAACAGAAAGCCATGTTCTCCAGACTGCTTTGCTGGTGCATTAGTTTCCTGTGACCGCCATTACAAAGGACCACAAATGGTGTAGTTTAAAACTACAGAAATGTATCCTCTCTCAGTTCTGGAGGCACGAAGTCCAAAATCAGCAGGACTATACTTCCTCTGAAGGTTTTGTGGAAGAATCGTTCCTTACCTCTTCCAGCTTCTGGTACCTTCCAGCGATCTTTGGCATCCCTTGGCTTGCAGCTGCATCCCTCCAATCTCTGCCTCCGTCTTCACGTCGCCTTCTCCCTGTGTGTCTCTGTTTTCTCTTCTTATAAGGACTCAGTCATATTGGATTAGGGCCCACTTAATCTAGTATGACCTCGTCTTAACTAATTACATCTGCAAAGACCCTATTTCCAATTAAGGTCATATTCTGAGGTTCTGAGTGGACATGATTTTTTTGGGGGGTGGAGGGGGACACTATTCAACTCAACAGAATAGAATCTTTTAAGAAAGAGTGGCATGTTAATCTCCACCTGTCTGATTCCTGTATCCATCTCTACACTGGTTCCAACTGGGAGAGAAAGAAAGCGCTGTTATTTGTTACCTCCTGAAACTCCAACAGCCGTGTTCAACATGAATGCTGCCAGTTTGCAGCCTTTAAACTGCATCATAATTAGAGAATTTCTCTCCTCTATCTTTTTTTCTCTTCTTCCCTGTTCTTTCCTCTTATAATCTCTTTTGTGATTCTTAACCATTCTTTTGTTAGTTAGGCCCCTGACAGATGTTGCCATGTGGTAGTGGAAAGGCTTTGAGGTTGTACAAACCTGGATTCAAGTGCCACCCTGCCACCTACTCGCCCTGACAGCCCGACTCCTCATAGATAGTCAGTAAAAGTGTGGACTGAATCTGCTGTTGGATGAGATGCCTAGAGGCAGGTGCATGGCTCTCCTGTATCTCAGTTTCCTTGTCAGAAACCTGGAAGTGATAATTAACATCACAGAGCACCGCTGGGCTTGAGGAAAGAGATATTTCACCATGAAATAAATGGTTCTGTAAGAACGGGATCAAGGAAGCAGGAACGCCTTTTCATGAATGGCTCTGAGTGTAAAGAGAACCCACAATAGCTCATCATAATAAACAGGCAGCCCTAGACACCTTCCAAGCTGAATCCAACACTAGGAGCTACTCCTGTAGCCCACGGCTTGCTCGTTCTCTCTCTCTCTCTCTCTCTCTCTCTCTCCTTTTCCATTGGCTGATTCCCTGCCTCACAGCACTCTCTGCACACACACAGGCCCCAGTCTCATGGTTTTCCAGCTATAAAGCTTCTAGATGCTATTGTGTTGGGCACTTGAAACACTCCTGAGAAACAATTTGACTCTTCACCAAAGCCAATGAGGGAGAAACAGGTATGTGTTGCTCTCAAATGAAATTCTGAGTCATTTCAAAAAGTGATTCTTCTCCATTGAGGCATGAACAAGAAAAAATGGAAATAATTGCAGCACCAGAGCCTGGAGGAAGAGCAAAAAAAAACGTGTGAGGAAGAACCTTGGGGGAGTTTCTGCAGGAGGTGGAACATCTTGTCTGTGGAGCTCCGTGATAGGCAGTGCGTGTCTCAGTGGCAACTCCATCCTGTTGATGAATGCCATAGCGACACAAACACGGGATGCCAGGGATGGTGGTAGGGGGAGGCACAATACTCTTCTTGGGTTTTGTGAGGCCAGGGAAGGCTTCCCAGAAGAGGTGACCGCTGACCTTGAAGGACGCCTCAGGGTAACTCAGATGAAGGAGCGGTTGTGAGGTAAGCCAAGCATCCCAAGACAAAAGGAGAAGATTGTTTAAAAGTTTAGTGAAGAAGATATATGGCCTTCAAGCTGCTCAAAACAGCTGAAGCATTGCGGGAGGGAAAGGCAAGTGATGGAAAAGGAGATTTGGAAAGAGTAGTGGACATCTGTCGTGTTGGGTCCACACTTCCTATGTTGGAGAAGGTACCACCTTATGAGTCCCTCCTCTTCAGGGGAAAGAGCCAGAACTCCATCCCACAATCTCCCTTGCAGCTAGGGTCAGCCATGTGACCTAGGCTCCACCAATCAGATGCATGCATTCAAAGTGGGCACAGTGAGGAAGGCGGTGCTAGGAGGAAATAGGTGGGGGTGCAGGGGGCTGAGGACGGGCAGCAGGGGCAGGGCCTCAGGTGTCCAGTCCCAGCATCATGCGTGGGAGAAGCAGTGTGTGCTGAGCAGCAGCAGCCGCAGTGGGGTCTTTACTGGGGCAGCCCCCATGGGATGCTCTGGGTGTTGCTTATGGACGAAATAGCCTCAGAGCCTGACATTCTCTGCCTTCCTTCTTCTCCTCCCCGCCCCCCAGATTCTTGCACTCCTAATATCTTTTAATAAGTGCATTTTCTGCTAAAATTAGCTAAAGCAGACTCTGTTGTCTTAACAAGAGCCCTGAGTATTACAGTAATTAGCACCAGGAGCGGTCCCAGGCGGCAGATGCTCAAGGACACAGGAATCAGGAAGGGATTTCTGGAATGGTTGGGTCTGGAGTCAGGAGAATACAGCTAAAATTGGAAGATAGGACTCTGGCAGCACATGGCATTTCGTGGCTAAATCCAGCAATTAAATCATCATCTGTGATCTCTCAAAATAAAATGTCCTTGAAAAGCAAAGCTTTGGGGAGCCACATGGCCATTGTCCTGAACAGTGTGAAGGGCATGAGGAATTCAAGGACTATTGGTGGTTGAATGGATCATGGTCTCCGCCTCTTCATTGCTCTCTAAAAGGATTACACATCCTCGCTACAATTTAAGAAAAAGGATTATGCATCCACCCTTACCCTATAACTTCACAGTGCCTACCAGTAGGGTGAACAACTTAATCACACACACACTCCCCATAGATGATCTGGCCCAAAGGAAAGATCTGAAGACAGAGAGTGTAGACAACTCTGAAGCCATTTTGCTGTAGAGGGGAACAGAGAAACAGCGCTAGCTGGAGGGGTCATTCTCATGCCCACGGCACTTTGGGAACCACTAAGATAGATTTAACTCCACTTAATCTCAATTCTGATATTCCTTCCACGTGGAAGGAGTCCACCACTGTAACACTCTTGGCCTTTCTCCACCCTCTTCACTCACTTTTTTGCTGGGGAAGAGGAGAGACCTCCGACTGGAAAACTTGGGAGCAGACAGTGGCTTGCTGGTAATTGACAACTGGCTCTCTGGGGCACAAGCCTTGATTGGCAGTGTTTGATGATTTCCGTGGCATAGAAACTCCCATCTCACCATGGCTGGTTCCCTGCTGCCAGCATGAAGTCACTACTACAGAGTCAGGATGAGATGCACACAAGGCTATGTGAGCCGCCTCCAGAGCACCACGGGAGCCGGAGCTGCACGGCGTAGTGCAGCCCAGCCGCCCTTTCTTGTTGGGATCAGACTGCCTACAGGAAATCCACATTCTGTGCCCTATTTCCACCCTGGAGGCTCTTCAGGGACAGATGTGCTTGTGTGGAGGCCCATGGTGGCCCAGCACTGCCTGGGTTGGCTGAGGGAACATTTCTAAATCTAGGTGGGGTTCAGTATTAGGAAACCTACTTGCCCACAGATAAAAGCCACAATCTCTAAAATCAACTTTATCAGTAGCAAAGGTGACATCTTGCTCTTCTGTTTGCCTTACTCTTTGTCTTATTTCTTAACTGGTTCAGAACTTGGCAGGAAAGAAGAGTGATATTTTATTGGGCTTCTTCACGTTCCAACAAAAGGAACAAAAAGGAAAGTCGATCTACAGATGCAAGATCATTCAAATCATTCCGCTTCCAAATCTCTGGCAGTAAACAGGCATACACGGAAAATCCCAAACCTTTGCCTAGAGGGTTGACCCCGTTGCATTATAACAACCTCTGCTGTTCTAACACCTCTGTTTGGGGCTTTAAGGATTAAACGAGACAGTGCATGGAAGGATCTGACACAGGCCTGACCCACATAGTAAGTGCTCAAAAGATGTTTGCTGGATTTTCATCTAAATCTTGCATGAAAGGACTCACAATGTTTTTTTATCTTTGTCTTCAAGTTGAGGAAGAGAAAGTAAGCAACTGTCTCCTGTCTTTTCAGGTTGACATCTCATGTTGCAGCCCCACTGAACAAGCTACCAATCTTATGCCTTTGGGCGTGTTCTCAAGACTCCCAAAGAGCTTGAATCATATCTGGGACTTAGGTTCCAAAGTCCTCAGGTAAGTTAAACCACCGTGGAGGAGACTTCACTCTGTGCCGGGTAGAAAGGTGCGTGGCAAGAAGCTGTGTAATACCCCCCGCTGTATTTAGTGCACTTTCACACCATCAGTATCCGTGAGAACTGGCGCTTTTAGGTGAAGGGCACTGAAGGCAGCTGCCTGTTTCCCTTGAAGCAGCCAGCGCTGTCGTTACACCACTAACCTTCAAACTGAAATTGGCACCAAGCCCATCTTCCACGGAACACCGTGCACTGATCGTTTCCTAGAGCAGTTTCTATTTTCTAATACTTCCTCAATTTTCCATGTGCTGTCCTCTAGTGCTCTAGTTATTAAAAAAAAAATCAAGCTCCAAAATGTAATCCTTCCCACCCCCGATCATCTGTCTTGATTATTTAAATTTAATTTGTTAGAAGTTCAATATTTAATTTTGCATGATTAGCCTTTTGATCAAGAATCAAATTTAATATCAGCCGTTGAGAGTTCAAAATGTTCACACTATTGAATTTCTTAACACAATACGTACTTTTTTAAAAATGCAATGTAAAAAAGTTGTCTATGAGCAAATCCATACGTTGGCTGTGGTCCCGGCTTAATGAGCATCCTTGATTCTTTTATTTCTGTTGGTGTCAGCAGCTTGATGAATTTCATAAGGGAGAATGGAGGGAGAGGCCAATGCTGAGAACAACGCAAGACACGCAGGGGTGCAGTACATATTTTTTGAGTAGATGAATGAAGAAATGGACAGCCTAAAAAGCTACATGAATAGCTTTGGGCACCGTCCTGGTTGCCTCATCCCCATTCCCCGTACTCAGACCTGAGAAAATATGTGGGGATCCCATTTACCTCCAGACAATTGCAAACTAATATAAATACTAAATCTACCCTTTTACCCATTCCTCCCCTCTCCCAGTATGTTCCCAGTACAGTCAAGAGTGAAATAGGCTGACCTCACATCAGCCCCTGGAGAATTGAGAAGGAGTTGTGTCTTGACTTAAGAAAAATGTTAGAAAAATATGTATAAATAAACATAGCTTACTATTTGAGATAGTATATGTTTCATTATGCAAGTGACTGGCATGTGTTACAAATGAGAGTAACCCAAATGTAAATAAGGATCCATGTGGTCCTTGGCAATGTCTTTGTCACAGACTCAATCTGGTGATACTAACAATGATGATGATGCTTCTGAACACTTACTCCACATCAGGCAGGCCCTCTTCTAATCACTTTACATGTAGTAACTCATTTGATTCTCACACTTCACTGAGAAGTAGCAACTGTTTTTCTCTGGGCCCTTGTCTCCTTATTTGTAAAATGGAAGTAATATTTCTTTCTATATAATATGATTGTTGTGGAAATTCAATGAGCTAATGCATGGCATGTAGTAAGCACTCAATACATATTAGTTCTTAATATTGTATCTTTGTTACTCTCTCCATTTTACAGTTTAGGAAACTGAGACAGAGAAGTTAAGTAAATTGCCCCAGATACACAGCTAATAAGTGGCAAAGCCAGGATATAAACTCCCTGCTATTATGAAGAAACTGCTGAATCCTGGAGTCCACGAATATGGTAAGTAGAGTAAGAGATGGATTTCTCCCACCAGCAATAAAGGGGAAAAAATACAGCCTGCCATTAGAAGTTAAATCCACTAGGGGTCAGAAGACTCATGTATTACCTAGGCATGACACTAGCCCATGGATTTTTTTCTTTACCGCGTTAAACAGTGCAAGTTTTATCGCCGATTTTATGGCGATAATTAAGGAAGAAATTGATTCAAACTACTTTCCTATTTTCCTATTACATTAAAGCACAGAAGATCTGTGAGGAATAAACATATTATATGTAAAAGAGTCTGGTAAACCGTCAAGCAAATGAAAGGACTTCCTTCCGTCAACATTCAATAAATGGCTGTTATTCACTCCTGTGAGCCCGACAGTGCCCTAGCACTGGGAGTCAGGGTGTACCAGGCACGACGTTCACTGAACAATGAGAGACAAGGACCCGCCACACCACAGTACCATTCTCCGCTCACTCTATTCTGTGTGAAAAGATTCTAGTGACGCTCCAGGCACAAGATGGTGGTGGCAACAGAAGGGGAAAGAAGTGGATGGGTTCAGAATATATTTGGAGCAATTGGATGAAACCAAATTAGCAAAACAGTGTGATAAGTGCTGTATTAGAGCCAATGTGTCAAGTGGTATAGGAGGGCAGGAGACAGAGTGGTCGACTCTGCCTGGAGATGACATTGGAACTCAGCTTTTAAAGATGAAAAAGAGCTTGCCAGAGGGAAACAAAAGAAAAAATAAACAAATGAGACTTCATCAGACAAAAGAGCTTCTACAAGGCAAAGGAAACCTGGAACAAAACAAAAAGACAACCCACCAACTGGGAGAAAATATTTGCAAATCATATATCCAACAAGGGGTTCATCTCCAAAATATATAAAGAACTCATACAACTCAACAGCAAAAAAAACACACAACCTGATCGAAAAATGGGCAGAGAATATGAATAGACATTTTTCCAAAGAAGATATACAGATGGCCAACAGGCACATGAAAAGATGTTCAACAGCACTAATTATTAGGGAAATGTAAATCAAAACTACAATGAGCTATCACCTTATACCTGTTAGAATGGCTATAATTACCAAGACAAAAAATAACAAATGTTGGAGAGGATGTGGAGAAAGGGGAACCTTCATACACTGCTGGTGGGAATGCAAACTGGCGCAGCCACTGTGGAAACCAGTATGGAGATTTCTCAAAAAATTAAAAATAAAATTACCATATGACCCAGCTATCCCACTACTGGGTATTTATCCAAAGAACTTGAAATCAACAATTCAAAGAGACTTATGCACCCCTGTGTTCATTGCAGCATTATTCACAATAGCCAAGACATAGAAGCAACTCAAGTGCCCATCAACTGATGAACGGATAAAGAAGATGTGGTATATATTTACAATGGAATAGTGCTGAGCTATAAAAAAAGACAAAATCATCCCATTTGCAACAACATGGATGGACCTTGAGGGTATTATGTTAAGTGAAAACAAGCCAGAAAGAAAAAGACGAACACCACGTGATTTCACTCATATGTGGAAGATAAACAAACACATGGACAAAGGGAACAGATTAGTGGTTACCAGAAAGGAAGGGAGTTCGGGGGTGGGCATAAGGGTAAAGGGACACATATATATGGTGACTAACAATAATGTACACCTGAAATTTCACAGTTATAAACTATTATGACCTCAATAAAATAATTTTTTTAAAAAGAGCTTGCCAGGCAGATGGAGGGAAGTGGGAAAATATTCCAAGGAGAAGAAAGGCTTTGGACAAAGCTTCCAGAGCATGGAAGGTCCTTGTGCCTTTGAGAATAAGAGGATGCCCAGAAAGGCCTGTGGGATGACCTGGAGGGGAAGAAGGAGAGATACCCATCCTCCCACCCCTAAGTAAGAATATAAACACCCGAGACCAGTGGGAGAAAAATATTTTTCCTTTAAAAAAAAGTTTATGTATTTCTGATTACCAAAGTCTCGTAAACATTTTTGGCAAATGTATAAAGAACATACGTTTCGTCACACACAGAAAAACAGTATTTTCCTATTGTCTCTTTTATAAATACATTATTATATAACATATATATAGACATATATATAGAATAATTCTGTATATAATCTTGTATCTTTGCTTTCTGAAATATACTGTGCACATTCTCCCATTAAATTACACATTCTTCAAAAGCATGATTTTTATGACTATATAATATTTCTGTATAGCTGACTCATCATTTTTAAACATTCCTCTATTGCTGGACGTTATATTGCTTCCAATTTCCCTTTACTATAAACAACTTTGATGTAGCTTCTTTTATGTAAGTTTCAACATCCCTTATTATTTCCTAAAAATAAATCCCTAAAGTTGAACCTCTGGGTCCAGGATATGAGCATTGCTAAATGCTCTTGATTCAAATTGCCAAGGTGCTATCTAGAAAGGCTTAATTAATTGAAGCTCCCAAGCGAAGATGAGAGTGTCTATTTCACCACACTCACGCCAAGGCTGAGTGTTATCACATTTGATATCTTCGTCACTCAAAAAAATATTTCTTGGGCATCTACTTTGTGCAGGCACGTGCTGGGTGCTGGGACAAAGCAATGAGCAGGAAGACAAAGATCTCTGCCTCTTGGAGCTCCCGTTCCAGTGAGGGAGGCTGTCAATAAACAAAGAATACGTAAAGTGTAGAGTATGGGCATTATAAACACTAAGGAGAAAAATCAAAAATAAACCTGGAAAGTGGGACAAGAAGTATTGGGTAAAAAGGAGGCGAGTTTTAGATGGGGTGAGCAGGGAAGGCCTTAAGGGGAGATATGTGTGTCAAGCCCTGAAGGGTGGAAGCTGTGCAAATATCTAGAGGACAAGAGTGTAGACATGAGGGGCCAGCAAGTTCAAAAGCAGGAGATGAGCCTGCTCGGCAAGTTCAAGGTAAAGCACCACTGGTGTGGCTCCAGCAAAGGGAGAAAGGAGAAGGGTAATGTGAGTAGGTGAGGTCAGAAAGGTAACGGGGGTTGGGAGTGGTGTAGGAGGCCAATTGGGTAGGATGCATGGACTCCGGCTTGTTCCCTGGAAGAGAAGGGGAGCACTGGGGAGGTTTAACAACACTCTGTCTGCTCTCTTCAGAATAGGCTGCAGTGGGCTGAGGGAGGAAGTATGAGATGTGCCAGGACTCAGGAGGCTATTGCAATAATCCAGGAGGGAGATGGTGGTGCACATGGGCCAGGATGGAAGTAACGGCGATGAAGAGAAGAGATCGAAATCTAGACCCGTTGTGAAGGTGATGCCTATACCTATGGGATTTGCTGACGCAGTGGGCGGAGGATAGGTGAGAAAGAGAAGAGTCAAGGATGACTCCCAGCTTTTTGACCTGAGCAGCTTGAAGAATGACGTTGCCATTTACCGAGTTGGAGATGTCTGCAAAAGAAGAAGAACTGGGGGGAAGGTCAAGAACACAGATTTGGACTTGTTAGTATGAGATAGATTTTAAGACTTGCAAGTAGAGATGGAGACCAGACAGCTGCACAGAGAACTGAAGTTTCGGAAGAGGTCGAGGCTGAGGATAAACACGTAGGAACTAACAGCACAACGAATGGATAGAAAAGAGGAACAGTCCAAAGACCAAGCCGGTGGGCAAGCTGGATTTAGAGGTTTGGATCATTAGACGGAAACAGCAAAGGATACTGAGAGTGAGCAGCCAGAGAGGCAGGAAGACGTGGTACCTGGAAGCCAAGTGCGGAAGTGTTTCCGGGAGGTTGGAGAGATCAGAAGTAAGACGAAGACTAAAAACTGACAGTTAGATTTAGCAACAAGGAGGTCATTGGTGACCTTGAGAACAACAGTTTTAGTGGAATGAGAGGAGGAAAACCTGAATGGATTAGGTTCAAGAAAGAATGGGAAGAGAGAAATTGGAGACAGTGAGCATAGACCAATACTGTAAGGAGTTCTGATGCAAAGGGAAAGAGAAAAGGGAGTATTAGGTCAAGAGAGACGGTTTGTTTTTTTGTTTTTGTTTTTGTTTTTTGTGAGGAAGATTGGCCCTGAGCTAACATCTGCCAATCCTCCTCTTTTTGCTGAGGAAGACTGGCCTTGGGCTAACATCCATGCCCATCTTCCTCCACTTTATATGGGACACCGCCACAGCATGGCCTGACAAGCGGTGCGTCGATGCGCGCCCGGGATCGAAGCGGGCCGCCAGCAGCAGAGCGCACGCACTTAACCGCTACGCCACGGGGCCGGCCCCCAGAGGGTTCCTTTTTTAAGGTGGGAGAGATAAAAGCATGTTTGTAAGATGATGGAAATAGTCCTGTAAAGGGGGGAGAATGGATTTGGGAATTGTTGGAGAATTGGAGAGACTTGTTGGAGCAGTATTTGGATAAAAAAGGAAAGGATGCAATGTACACGTGCGGGACTGTTTGCAGTGATGCCAGGAAAAGGAGAGAAGTGGGACACGATGCAGGGGTGCTGATTGTGACTATGTTTTTCTTTTTGTTTGGTGAAATAGGAAGCAAAGCTGTCAGCTAAGAGTGAGGATGGGGAAGGAGGTGTCGGAGGTTTGAGGAGAAGTGAGAAGATATGAAATAGTCGTCTAAGAGAATGGAAGAGTGAATGGACAAAAGAAATAGAGTGATGGCGGGGCAGCATTATGGACCCACTGGAAGTCCCTGCTCACATGGTAGTCTATGTCTATGCAGCCATATTCGGCGGCACATGTGCAGGAAGGGGATTGGCTTCAACCAGGGTGGTAGTCATTCAAGTGATTACAGCGAGAAGAGAGAGGGGCAAGCAAGTTGATGACGTGTGCAAAGGAGTGATGATACTGATTGACCTTGGTGTTTACACTGGGTAAGGAGGAACTCGAGAACACAGGAGCAGCTAGCAGTGATAACAGCCATGAGTGGTCCCACTGGGGTCAAAAGATTGTTGGAGCCAGGGATGGAAAGAGAGGAGACAGTGAGTGAAGTGTGGGATGTTAAAAACTGTCACTGTGAAAGTCGTAGTTATGGATAACAGGAGCTGGGGCACACAGTGGGAGTGAGTGTCAGAGGTTGGGTAGAGAGCAAGTTAATTGGGGAAGATGAGGTCAAGGAGCTGCAAGGCCAGGGTATTGGAAGATTACTACACATGGATATCGAAATCAAAGAATGATGTTGATGAGTAATAATGACCAAGAGCAGAAATCCTAATGCAGCAGCAGCGACTTGCAGTCCAGCTGATGACAACGAAGAGGGATGGTGGGTAGTATTGTTTGATAGGTGAAAATTGTTATTTTTATTTTCAACCATTTGACTTCAGTGAGGCTGAATTTTCCCCACTATGATTCACTGGCCATTTATACTCCTTTTATGAATTGCCTTTTTGGTTCCTTTGTTTATAGTTCTCTTACACCCTCCATCTACAAGCTCTTACAAAGCACGTTAACACTCTGTAACAAACGTTGCATTGTTTTTTAGTCATTTGCTTTTTGAATGTTTCCAGGCTTTTTTTTTAACATACAGATGTTTTCATTTTTTACGTAGTCAGGTCTAACAATATTTTACCTGGATTCAGCCTTATGTGTCATTCACATAAATCTCTTTTCCAATCTCAGGTCAGATAAATAATCACCAATATTTTCCTTGGTTTTATGGTTTCATCATTTATATTATGTTCAAATCCACTCAAATATTTTTTTTTTCTGGTGAGGAAGATTCTCGCTGAGCTAACGTCTGTGCCAATCTTCCTCTGTTTTGTATGTGGGACGTTGCCACAGCGTGGCTTGATGAGCAGTGTGTAGGTCCATGCCCAGGATCCGAGCCCGTGAACCCCAGGCTGCCAAAGTGCAGCGCGCGAACTTAACCACTACACCACCAGGCCGGCCCCACCACTCAAATATATTTGCAGGCTACTAGGTGACTTTTGCCGTTTCTCCACCCAATTAGTTAACTGTTTTCAGCCCCACTTAAAAAAATTTTCCTTTACATTCTAATTTATAATGACATCATCATATGTAAAATTTATATTTATATTTATGTGTTTTCTCCTCTGTTCCATCAATCTATCCATTCCTATACCAGCCCTATTGTGGCTTTGTTAGTGCTCTGAGATCCAGAAAGGTATGTTCCACTCATGGCTACCTCTCCCCCAGTTTATATGTTTCTATGATTGTAACTGCACTAAAGCTGTAAGTAATTACAGAAAGACAATAACTTGTTCCTAAAGGACACAACCTCCTCCGATTACTCCCTCTCAATATACTACCCGTGGGTAGGGAATTTAAAAATCCTGAGTTATGGATTCCCATTCTTTAGCTCCAAACAGAACGTACATCAGTTGAAAATACACCTAAGTCAAAAATTATAATAGACCTAAACAGCGTTGTTGTTTTTTTTAATAGCTCATCTGCTTAAAACAAAATCAGTATTTCCAGTATCTCTTCTGTGTTCCTATTGGCTTTGTTTCTCTGGGAATCTGGGCTTGTGAGAGTGTGGTTATCCTAACCATTCACTACAATAAGGCACTTCTAATTCAGTCCCTCCTTCAGCGCTCTCTTTGTGTGGTTTCCAGGACAGCAAACTCTCCTGGTTTTCCTTCCTCTCTCTCTCTCTTCCTCTTTCTCTCTGGCTCCTCCTTTTTACTCTCCTCCACTGGTCCTTCCTCATCTTCCAGACCCCAAACACTGAGTAGGCAGGACTCAGTCCTTCAATCTCTTCTCCATCTAATCACTCTGCTGGCGATCCCATCACCCCATAGCTGTAAATACCATCTGTACACATAACTTTATATATACATATATATATATATATATATAACTTTATATACACCATATTTACCGTATTTACAATATACACCATATATATATATTACTAATATACACCATATTTATATCTTCAGCTCTGACCTCCCTCCTGATATCTTACCTGCCTATTCTATGTCTACACTTTGAAGTTGAAGAGGCATCTTAAAGTCAATGTATCCGATCACTTAATTACCCCTCAAACCTGCTCCTCCCAGTCTTCCCCATCTCAGCAAATGGCAACTCCATTCTCCCAGTTGCTCAGCCAACATCCTTGGAGTACTCCTTAATTCTTCTTTTACTCTCATATCCCATATCTTATACATCAGCAAATTCTATCTGCTCTATCTTCAAAATATATCCAGTATCTGACCACTTCCAATGCTATCATCTTGTTCCAAACTATCATCACCCTCTCTCCTAGATTATTCAACCACCTCCTGATTGATGTTCCTGCTTCCGTCCTCACCACACACAACGCAACAGCCAGTAATCCTGTTTAAACTTAGGCTGCATGACTCCTCTGCTCCAAACCATCCAAGGGCTTCCCACCTCACAGAGTGAAAGCCAACGGTCTATGCACAGACAACAAAAGCAAAAATAGACAAATGGGATTGCATCAAACTAAAAGCTCCTGCACAGCAAAGGAAACAAGCAACAGAGTGAAGAGAGAACCTATAGAGTGAGAAAAAAAACAATTGCAAACAATACATCTGATGAGGGCTGAATACCAAAAATATATAAGGAACTCAAACAACTCAATAACAAGAAAACAAATAATCCCAGCCAGCCCTGATGGCCTAGTGGTTGAAGTTCGGGATGCTCCAGTTTGGCAGCCCAGGTTTGGTTCCCGGGCACAGAACCACAACACTCATCTGTCAGTAGCCAAGCTACAGCAACAGCTCACATAGAACTACAACTAGAATATATGACTATGGGGCCGGCTCCGTGGCTTAGTGGTTAAGTGCGCGCGCTCTGATGCTGGCGGCCCCGGTTTGGATCCCGGGCACGCCCCAAGGCACCACTTCTCCGTCCAACCCGAGGCCGAGTCCCACGTACAGCAACTAGAAGGATGTGAACCTATGACATACAACTATCTACTGGGGCTTTGAGGGGAAAAAAATGAATAAATAAAATCTTTAAAAAAAAAAAAAGAATATATGACTATGTACTGGGGCTTTGGGGAGGGAAAAAAAAAGGAGAGAGGAAGATTGGCAACAGATGTTAGCTGAGGGTGAATCTTTCCCAGCAAAAAAAAAAAAAAAAGAAAGAAAACAAATAATCCAATTTTTAAAATGGACAAAGAACCTGAATAGATAGTTCTGAAAAAAAGCCATACGAATGGCCAACAGATTTATGAAAAGATGCTCAATATCAAGGAAATGCAAATCAAAACCATAATGAGATATCATCATACACCTGTTAGAATGGCTATTATCAAAAAGACAAAAGATAACAAGTGGTGGTGAGGATATAGAGAAAAGGGAACACTTGTACACTGTTGATGGGAATGTAAATTAGTACAGCCATTATGGGAAAGAGTATGAAGATTCCTCTAAAAATTAAGAATAGAACTACCATATGATACAGCAATTCCACTTCTGGGTCTATATCCAAAGGAAATGAAATCAGTATCCCCAAGAGAAATCTGCACTCCTATGTTCATTGCAGCATTATTTACAATAGCCAAGATATGGAAATGATCCAAATGTTCATCAATGGATGAATGCAGAAAGAATAAAAGATATAGTATAATATGTACAGTATATGTAATATATATTATAATATTATAATATTCCATTATAGATGTATCTCAATAATGGAATATTATTCAGCCATGAAAAAGAAATAAATCCTGGGGGCTGACCCAGTGGCATAGTGGTTAGGTTCATACACTCCGCTTCAGCAGCCTGGGGTTCACAGTTTCAGATCCCGGGTGCAGACCTACACACCCGGGATTAAGCCACGATGTGGCAGCATCCCACGTACGAAATAGAGGAAGATTGGCACAGATGTTAGCTCAGCAACAATCTTCCTCAAGCAAAAAGAGGAAGATCGGCAACAGATGTTAGCTCAGGGCCAATCTTCCTCACCATAAAAAGAAAGAAAGAAATCATGCCATTTGCGACAACATGGATCAACATGGAAGACATTTTGCTAAGTAAAATAAGCCAGACAGAGAAAGACAATTACTGTATGATCTCACTTATGTGTGGAATCTAAGGAAAAAAAGTTGAACTCATAGAAACAAAGGTTGCCAGGGGCGGGGAGAGTGGAGGAAATGGGGAGATGTTGGTTAAGGGTACCAAGTTGTAGTTGTGTAGGATGAATAAGTCTAGAAATCTAATGTACGGCATGATGACTATAGTTAATAACACTGTATTAAATACTGGAAATATGCCAAGAGAGTAGATTTTAAGTGCTCTCATCATACAAAATAAGTATCTATGTGAGAAGATGATGTGTTAATCAGCTTGACTGTAGTGATCATTTCACTATGTATATGTGTATCAAATCATGTTGTTTACCTTAAACATATGCAATTTTTATTTTAAAATATCTAAACAAATAAATTAAAAATCCAACGGTCAACAATAGACCTAATCTCCCTCCAAAGTCCCCTCCCAGCAGCCCTCTTGCCTCTCCTGTGACTCTCCCATTTGCAATCTTTGCCCAGCCACACCGAATTCCTTGCTCTTCTTCAAATATGCCAGACACACTCCTGCATGGGGCATTTTAACTTGTTCCTGCTCCTTAAAATATTCTGCTGGATACCCACATGGGTAGCTACCTCTCCTTCAGGTCTTTCTTTGCCTTCCAATGTCATCTTTTCTTTGAGTAATTCCCTGATCATTCTACTTAAATTAAAATTGCAATACCAACCTTCCCAACGAGCTCTCTGTTCCCTCTTCTCTGGTTTAGTTTTCCCCAGAGAATTTATTACTCTGACAACTACATATATAATATTTATTCATTTAGTGCATCTCTTCTCTATAAAACATAAGCCCCATGATGTCAAGGACTTTGTTCTGATTCATCACTGCTCATCTCCAATACCTAAAACAATGACAGGCATGGAGTAGACACTCAGGAACTAGTTGTTGCATGAATGAATCAATGAATGAATGGATTTTGCTAACAATCTTAGAAGAGAATTAGAATAGATTTTGTCGACTTCACTGAAAATTTGCAAAGCTCAGAAAAGCCAAATGACTTGCCAAAGGCCTTAAAAATTGTCCCAAAGACATCACTGTGCTAGAGAAGACACTATGATTGCCCCAGAAGTCTATCCCTGTCTTGGAGAGTTACAAATTATTTTGCCTTCATACCAACCTAAGGCCATTTCTTCATAGTGGGTCCCTGGGTGCCAATTCTAAGAAGAATGGAAAAGAATATACAAGGCATCTGTCTTCTAAGAAGTCTGCAGGACTTTCATATTAAATATTTAGAGAATAAGCAAAATATGTAATCAAGTGCTAAATTATCCAAGTGTCGGAGACTCCACTGGAGAAAGAATTTCACCTTCATTTAATGGAATGGTTTTGTGGAGAAAGAAATGGGAGAAATATGTGAAGCAATAGGATGGCCTCAACATTATCAAAAACCTAATTCCTAAGCACCTGGTGATAGCTGGGGCTGGGAGAGGCCTGAGCCTGCCATAATAGAATGTTTCTGATATTCCTAATGGAATGTTTCATTTGGAACATATTCCTCTGTTTCTTCCTTTTCCTTGACTCTGCGCTGGTTTCTCTGCATTAGATAAAACAGCCACCACTCCCAGTCTTGAAGGTGTGGTCTCATGTAGGAGATGAACTTTATCACTCAACCCTGCCCTAGCTCTTGGTTGTCTCTCAAACCTTTCCACAAATTGCATGGTGCCTGAAAACTCCAAGGATTTTGTCTTATAGATCAAATGGGAAAGCCCCACCCTCACAAAATAGAACCGCCAGGATTAGTCATGCCTCCTACAGAGAGAGATTCCTAAACCAGGAGTTGGAAGAGACAGTAAAAGCAAACCTTCTGATGGCCCCAGATGATGGGTAAGTGGAGGCACCCAGCACGTAAGCTCGATTGCTTCCCTCCTCAATGGCTTCCTACAGACTTCGGGAGAAGTTCCAGCACGGCCCATGAAGCTCCTCACAAGCTCACCTTGCTCACCTCTTCCATCCCGTTGCCATCACCTCCCACCTCGCCAGGATAATCTCCTAGCAGTTCCCAGGCTACGCCAGGGCCTTCAGGGCTCTGTGTCTTTGCCCCTGCGGTTCTCTGCCTGGAGCATCTTTCTCCTCCCACCTATAGTTGGCTAACTCGCGCACTCCCTTTTGGTTCTGCAGGGGACTACTCTTGGGGGAGTCTTTCCTAACTTGCCAGTCTGACTTAGGTGCCCTTGCTCTGTGCTCCCAACGTAATTCATGCCAACCTTAGGCATTGCTCTGCGTGTTCAAAACAGGTTACCCAGTGAATCCCTACGATTCCAAAGAGCCTTGAATGCAGGGACTGGGTCTGTTAGCCATACCCTTAGTAACTAGTGTCCACCTGAGGCACAGCAAGAACTCAACTGGTGACGGTTGATAAATGACTGAAAATCAGAACCGGGTACCAGAACACAATCTATGGAAAAGCACATCATTTTGTACTGCCTGAATTTACCCTGTGCACTAAGTAAAAATAGGCAAATAAAATGTAAACTATATTCCTGCAAAGGAGTCCCTTACATAAATTTTCACTCCTGAAAGTCTTCACACCCCTGGGCATGGATTCAATAGGCTACACAAAGCTCCCACTCGCAAAACTGAACTTGTTTTCTCTTGCTCTTCAAGCTCTTACCATTTCAAAAACCCAGAGACAACTGCCCCATTGTACTAACTTAGCACCTTCTATAATTTCGCCTCTCTCCCCAGAGCCTACTCCAGATCAGATTTGAGAACTCAGTTCATCATGCCAGCCGTTCTTCAGTAAAACCCCAGAAGTTGGTTGTACTTTCCAAAACCAGCTCTCCACCTTCCAGAGATTCAAACACTTCTTCCAAAACTAAATTCTAGCAGTGTTCTTTAAGTCTAGGAATAACTGTCTCCCAGCCTAGGTCTAAGAAAACCTTTCTAATCAGACAGTTTTATAATCAGAAATTCTCTGAAAATCACCTCTCCTTTATATGTTTTCTAAATAATAACCTTGCAAAGAACCAGAGCATATTGTTTGGAAAGATATTAACTCTTAAATTTCAGACGTTTTTAAGGCTTCACCAACCTTTCTCTTCTTTTGAAAGATCTTAATCTTAAGAGTTATTCTTCTCTACATCTTTCACTCAAGATCCTTGCAGTACTTAATAAAGATCAGAATCATTAGCCTTAAGACATAGGTAAGTGGGTGGTAAGTATTATTAACATGTAAGAATCACAAGCTTCTAAATTTAAATGTCTAGTTGAAGGAAAATTTAAGACTTGTCATAACATGGAAAACGTTATTCATTTATAATGAAATCTGATGAAGTTTTAGGGAGGTATTTTAACTAACTTTGAATTGGATTTTTATTCTATAAGCTGGGTGGTTATTAAAAGTCAACCTAAGGGGAAGAAAAGGATACAGCATGTCAAAAAGCAACCTGAAAATCTACCAATGGTCAAACCTTGAACAATCTGAGCAATAAAATAGTAATAGTATTGGATTATAATGTAAAAAACAAAATAAATATCCATGAGTCCCTAAATGATTGAATAAATAAGTAAATGGAGGAGAAGGGACAAATATTCCTTAGAGAAGAAATCCAGGTAATACATGTGAAGGAAGGAGGGAAGCAGCAAATTACCATTGGAACACCACAGTAATAAATGCTGCAGGCAAGATCTGAGGATGAATGCTAAAATTAGTGGGCAAACCTTTAAGGAGAAACAGGACATGTGCAGAGTCTCCAAGTGTCTCCCCCAAAATACCTATTACTGGAGTGCTTTTAATAAATGTCCAAAAATTCCTTGATACTCTTTCCTCCAGGAGGTGGAGCTTACTTGCCCTCTCCTTTGAGTGTGGTCTAAACTTAGTGACTCACTTATAAGGAGCAGAGGATGGAAAAGGCAACTAGAAACCTTATAGTGGAGAAACCTGACAGAAGCCCTCTAACCAAGCGATCATGATTAATATCACCAATAATAAGTCACGTTGAAATCACGAGTTATTACATGATGTGATGGGGGGCACGTCACCTCTGTGGTCTTCTTCCCAAAAATCTATAACGCCAGTCTAACCGTAAGAAAACATCAGACAAATTCAAATTGAGGGAAATACTACAAAATATCTACCACCAGACTTCGAAAGTGTCAAGGTCATGAAAAACAAGGAAAGACTGAGAAAATGCCCAGAAGAGGAGACGAAGGAGACAGGATGACCAAATGCAACGGAATGCAATGGAATCTCAGATGAGATCCTGGGTCAGAAAAAGGACATTAATGGAAAAACTAATAGAATCAATCAAAGGCTGTAGTTTAGTTTATAGCATTGTACTAATGTTTCATTTCTTAGTTTTGACAAATGTACTGTGTTTATGTAAGATGTTAACATTAGTGGAAGCTAGGTGAATGCTGTATAGGAACTCTTTACTATTTTTACACTCTTCTATAAATCTAAAATTACTTCAAAATTAAAAGTTTTCAAAAAGTGAATCTATCCGTTATCCCTAATGGGATAGATAAACTGCTGATGTTTCACCTAAACGCCGTCATGGACTGTGGATATGGGACAGGAGTATGTGTATCATGATCATTTCTTCGTGATTCTTACCGTCAATACTTTTTTATCAATTTGATGTCCCTATGGTTGTTATATGGACCAAATATATAAGATCATGCTTTTCTTCTTATGAAAAATTTTGGTTTTTCACGGTAATCTATTTATACATTATCTTCACATATTGATAAACTGTATCTATATATCACAATGCCACGTGTGACTTCTTTGAAAGTGTTCTTTTGAAAAATAATTAAGAAATCCAGATAAAGAGGGATAAAAATGTTTTAATTATTGAAATACATTGATAAATTGAATAACTTACATTGCAGTACTAAGTGGATACACATGGTCATTATCAAATTAAGAACTTTCCAAATATCCCACTAACCATCAGTCACAAGTCCTTGAAAATAATATAGAATTAACATGATGAGATGCCGTGATCACACAAAGGTAGAATGGGAGACTCACTGGCTAGGAAGTATTTGTAGTTACATAAGCCTTTGACCAAAGAAAATACGAAGGTAATCAAAATGTGCATACGGCATGCAAATTTCAGCAGTTCATTTTTAAAAAATTGCAAGGTAATACATTGTTCCTAATAAAGTCTCCGACATTTAAACAAAGCTGAAAACTAAATAGTAAAAAAGGGAAAGAGATAACAGTACGAATCAATTTAACAATATTACAGCTAAAAACTAATGTGAAGTAGAAATAGTGAAAGATAACAGACAAATATATTACTTTGGGTAACTCATTTATAGTGCCTTACTATTTTGTTATAAATAGAATAAGGATTTTGTTATATAAAAACTATCAAAAAAGTATTCGTGAAAAGACATGATCTTCATGAACTGTGTTGAATGGCCAGGGTGAATACGCTGCTGGAGGCCAGCAGGGCAAGAGCCGCCTCCACGACAGTCTGTAAGCTTGTCTTTTGCAGGTGGACCACAGAAAGTTCCATATACAAGTGTATTGTTTAACCAATTCCTTTCTAGTACCACAACACTCAACATGTACCCATGGCTTTAACTATAGACTTAAGAATTGGGGAGGTCGGGGGGAGGTGACTATTTAGAATTTCCTTGGAAATGTCTGTGAACATTACAATGTCCCATGGAGTGAAATTCCTTCCAAATCTTGATGAGCAAGCTATGAAGACAACAAACAGAAAAAGAGGAAAGAGTTAGCAAGCTTGAAAAAGTACAACTTAAATAAAAATATATCAGTTTTAAGCCTACAAATAATCTACTGATTTTCTTTTAAGTAAAACACATTCAACATTCACTCAATATTTATTTAAGATTTTACATGGTAGGTCAAAAAAATGTGACTCCAATTTTTTCCATAAAATGTCTTCCTCTCCAAAGGATAGTCTTCTCATCAGGGTTTCTGCCCAATAATTTAAGCTCAGAAAGCCACGAGTCCAGACATATCACAGATAATTACCACAACGGACACTTAGCAACTAAAGAAAATGGACAGCATTTCAACTTAGAAAACTTTTCAGGTAATTCAAAGGAGGCAAAAGAAACACCAGATTCAAATTGATTGTTTAGAAATAGAGTTAAAGAATGGTGAAAATTGAGAAGAGAGAGGGATGGCAATAAAATAACATCTATTTATAGCCATGAGCAGTAAGGAAATATTCTAGCTAGCTGTCTAAAGTTATGTGGGCTAGTAACTCAGAAATAAGGCAAAATTGTTATTGGGGAATTTTAGATCCCCATACAAAGTTGAACAACCATCTTGTCTAACTCTCCCATGTGAAAATTGAAATTGAGAGAAGGTAAGGATTCATCTAAGGTCCTGTGTTAATAACAGAGCTTCCCAGCCTCCTCATATCTATCTATACAGCACCTCTTTCCACTCTATTCCTTATGCTGTTTGAAATTCCCCCTGTTTTCAGAAGGGTAAACAGTGATGCATGCTTCATTTCAACTAGATTATCTTTTCTATTTGATGCGAAGAACAAAAGAACTTCTGCATAAAGGGAAAATTGGCAAGGAACTTAGAAATCTATAATTATGGAGGGTTAGAACTCTATTAAAAATACTAGAAATAGAAAATCTCCAGCACATTCCTAAAGGGAGACTCAACACCCCAATGTGGTCATAGGTACTATGGAATAAAGCTCTATGATGCTGTTGCCTTGATGAGAAAGTCTTGAAGAAGTGGCTACCCAACATGTTACAGTTCTTGTCAGGAACTGTACTGGTTACAGTTTCT
The DNA here is from genome assembly GCF_057802395.1 of Ceratotherium simum simum. Lineage (NCBI taxonomy): Eukaryota > Metazoa > Chordata > Mammalia > Perissodactyla > Rhinocerotidae > Ceratotherium > Ceratotherium simum. The sequence continues at coordinate 18,716,231 of NC_141924.1, forward strand.
GTGTCCCCTTCCCCCAGTGGGAAAGCTTAGCTGTCTCTACCTGCGAGCTTATTCTGCAACCCACATGATCCCAAACACCAATTCCAATATGGCCCTGGGCAAGAAGTTGGTTCAATATCAAATCAGCCTTGCTTTGGTCTGCCAATGGCTGGATTCTGGTTACAAAAAAGAATAAGAGTATGATAATAGTGATGACGATGATGTTGATGATGATGATGACAACAACGATAGCAGAAGGTACCATTTATTTCATATTTAATTCTACAACAACCCTTCAAGCTAAGCATTGGTTCCATTTTACAGATTACAAAATGGAGGCTATAAAAGGGAAGTAACTTGCCCAGCTAGTAAATGAAAGAACCTGAATTCAAATCCAAGGCTGTCTGACTTGCAAAAGAGAATGGGCTATCTCAGGAGCTAGAGAATTTCTGATCACTGGACGTTCAAAAGAGGCTGGATGTCATTCAGCAAGACTGAAAGACAGCAGGGATCCAGGCGTCACATGCACTGTTGGACCAGGTGAACTGAGACTCTTTGCCTCTATGGAAATGCTGCTCGGCATCTTTTGGAGACTGGTACGCAGAGGGTAGTTAATAAACAAAAGCTATTTTTCTCCTGTCCTTACTCTTGTTCATCTTATTATGATTCTAACTCCAAGCTCTTCAGCAGGATCCCAGGTCCACAGGGCTTCATCTTCTAGACAATGGTTTCTTCTCTCCACACTGAACATGTTTTATAATACCCAACCTGTAAACTTGGCCTATGATTTTACTGTTCCTTACTCTGTAACTGCCTCTCTGTACACTGATGATGGCCCATCTCTCTTGGAGTTTTGGTACTGGTACATCTCCTCTCTGTATGTTAACTAATCCCTGGCTATTGCCAAATACTTAATATTAACCCTAATCTATGGTCTCTCCTTATCTATTATTTCTAAGTCCTAGCCCCTCAATTTTGGCAATGAAGAGTGAAACCTCGGTGTTTTAGGTGGATGTTTAGCTTGTTCTTATTAAATGAATTGCTGCATTTGAGACAAAATGAAATGGAAAAAAAAGTAACTGCAAAGAAAACTGATCAAATCCTTAAAGACTTCTTTACAATAAAACATGCTCCACTCCATAGATATAACCACAAGACCCTCCTCCTAATCTTAAAGTTCAAGATCTCTTAGAAATCCATAGCAATGATATCTACATTCATCATCAAGGTTAAATATATACAATTATTTAGAAAAATATACAGTACCTCTTGATTATTGAGTCAGGATATTTTCTTCTAATCTTAAAGAAAAAATTAAGAAAAGTTAAACGTTCAGATTATAAAGAACATATTCTAGTTTCCTATAAAACTACAAATGGTAATGACATATATGTATTTGCTAGTCTAAATCATAAAGTCGAGAAATAGCAATGAGGAACAAATAACTACAGTAGGTTAAAAAATAATGTAAGACAGCCTTGTGTGCAAATTAAACATATTAATAGTCCTTTAAAACTGTACACGAGACACCTGTACAGTGGTTAGTAAATCAGCATTCTTCATCACAAGCCTCGCTGAAAAATTCACTTAAGCAAGAAGTGATCTATGAGGTTGCAATCCTGCCTATTATTAAAAGGATTTCATAGCCCCACAATAACTATTAAAATTCAGAAAAAGGAGCCTCACTTCATTTAATTATAGAATAGACAGTTATTTTTCCTCTAATCATCAGACTGTTTATCAGTTAGTCTTTATAATATACCACAGGAATTTACCTTTATGTTCTAAAAAAACTCCATAAATTTACTGAAACATTAGCTTTCATTCTCACATTGATCATCATTGAAATTAATAAGAAACTTAAAATATCCATGGGGCATAACCACAAAGAGAAGCTAAATTTTGCTCTGGAATTACTCTCATCATGTGGGTGGCAATGGAAACAAATGATGACAGTCAACGGGCACGTGGTTCTTATACATGTTCACTGCAACTCAGTAATTTGTGTGTTGAGTCATGCAAATTGAAATATAAATTTCATATTTTTTCACAAAACCTAAAATAAAGATTTAGAGAAAATAAATATCATGTGATTTTACTTACTTTTTTGAACAGCCTTTGTTTGACTGGATACCATATTGACAGCTTCAGATGGTAGACCAACATACACTCCTCCATAGTTTCTTAATGAAAAGAAGCATACATAGAAAAATTAGACCAATTTCAATGGTACTAAATATGTGCAGAAAGTGATAGAAGCATGGAGTACTTCAAACAGAATTATTAAAATAACTCATGATTTTTAAAAGTAGAATTCAGAATATTATTGCCCTTGGAAATATAATTGTGAAGCTATACATATTTTAAAAAAAGGAAGCTGCATTGAGTTTGCAGAATTTTTAGATATTTTACTTACAACGAGAAAGAATAAAAGAAGTTGGGGTGTCATAATTTAGTGTAGTAATAAATAACAGTAGAATGACATGTTACAGTTAATCAGTCAACATTTATCAAGAATTCAGAGTGGTCAATATGGTATTTGGTTCTATGACACGCAAAAACATTTTCCCATAGGTAGATATAAAAATAAAATGAGGAGAGAGAGAGTTCAGGAGTAATGAGAGCAGAGTGAAGTTACCCAGAGGAGTGGGAGGACCACGGAGGCTGAGAGAATGAAGAGAGTCATCCAGTTAGGAGAACAGCACACCCAAAGACCACAGGGTGGGAACTAGTACAGGCCACGTGCACAGGACAAAAACCAAGCTTGCTTGAAAGAAGCAAAGATTATGAACCCTGGGCAAGTTCTTTTTCAGATCACATGTCCCTACCTGTATTCTCTGTGCCAAAAGCTTTCCTGTTGGAATCTGTGTTATTGGTAATGTGCTATGGTGTTCAATTAAATCCATGAGTCACATTAATCCATGTTAAAATTAAATCTATGAGGTACGGCCAAAACTATTCAAATGAAAGCCAGCTTCAGTACCAAACATACCTCCTCTTGTCATCTTCTGTTATGGATTCTTCTGCTCTAAAAAGTCAAAAACATTTGCTATGAGCTATTTGGTCACATAGTCAGAAGCTTCATTTTTGGTTATGAGAAAAAGGAGACTGCTGAGTTAAAGTCAATTTTGTTTATTTCAAGTTCTCCCATCGAGTATTTCTGTCTCTACCTCAATCATTCATACACTAAAAAATTGGTCATTTCTACTTACCAAAACATGCAAATCCAGCAAATGCCAAAAAAGTTCAACTGCCAAACAAAACGAAAAACTGAGGGCAGCTGAGTTTAGAAAGAGCACAGAAATCAGGCATCAAGAAGCCTAGACTACTGTCGGCTGTGCCACCCGCTCTCTGTGTGACAGGCAGGCTGTGGGCAATCTGCCTGCCTGTACCTCATCTGTAAAATAAAGGTCACCCAGATGATACCCAGGTCCCTTCCAGTCCTAACACACTACGATTTTGTGTCTCTCATGCCAGTTCAGTGGCACAACTCTAGGTGTGAAAGATTTCTTGAGTGCAAAAACAGTTAATGTCAATTTGATTTCCTTTCATCTAAAAGACCAGCCATCTGTATACATGATCTATTGCAAAGAGAAGGAGGAAATGTTTAAAAAGGGAAGTTTTTAGAGGGAATCAATACTTTAAAATGCACAGCCACTTTCCTTGAATAACAGGAATCCATATTCTACCATAATTCCTTGGTATATTTCTAAAAGGATCAGGAAGCTTTCTTTGAAGCACTAGATAGCATACATTAAGTGACTATTCTGAAAGAAAAAAAAAAAAACCAACAAGATTCAAATGTATCTGGCTGAACTCAACATGTGATTCTAAGGGGCTTCAGTCAAGAAGGCAGACCGAAATCATCTAAACAGCTTCAATGAATCTTCTAATAATAGGGATTGCCGAATCATGGTTTCATCCATTTAAAAGTTGTGAAGATTTCAAATGTATACGTACATCAGATTCTGCTTCATTGCAACAGCCAGTAAGTCCCAAGTCTATAAAGAAGGGAAGGGGAGATGTGGCAATCATCTGTTGAACACTTGCCATGGTCACAGCTAACACTCCGCTAGAGTGCAAAATCTGCCTTGAGATCTAATTTATCCAAATTGAGCACATAACCTAAATTTGCCAGATAATTATCAACTTCATCTCTTGCTAAAGTTGGATCGTTTTTTAATTCAAAGGTGTCAAAGTCATACTGTATTAGAAATGGTGTTATACTTATTGAAGTGGTATAACAAAGTGTTGCTTACTACACGTAATTAAAATGGATTTATAACCTGTCAGTAAAGGTAATAGGAAAACGATGGTGACAAACTCGTTCAAGATTATTAGAACTGTTTACTTTGGTCCTGAACGGCTAACATTATCATGAAATTGTTCTTGAAGCTATATAGAAATGATCGATTTGGGCATATACAGGTGTCATTTTCTGCCACAGCTATTCTTTTCATATCCAATTGCATGTTTCTTTTAATTCTTTCCCCTTTTGCCTGCTTATGGATATATTCAAGGTTTTAAAATATATTTTAACTTCCCCAAATGTAAGAAAATAGTAAATTATTTTTAATCTATTATCTCTAATAAATTATTCAATATCCTAAAACTCAATCTGTGTTCTCCATTATAAAACTAATCAACAATCTTACACATCTAACTGGCAGGAAATGATAACATAGCTACAATATTTATTGGATAATAAGTTAAGCTTCTAATATAATACAAAACATTAAAAGTACCATTTATAAAGACTTACAAGATGTCCATTCTTTTAAACCTTCAAATAAGTTATAATGCCTGCCTTCGTATATGTGCTCCCATGGAAGAGACTACTGCCTCATCCATTCCTCAATTATTCTACAATATGAAGACTTGGAAACTAACGACTATATGGGTAACAATGTCATCACCATGAGTCCCTCCTGTATCAGATACAGCGTGGGGCACTTCACAGGCGTCAGTGCTGTTCCTCACAAAAGCTCTGAGAGTTTAGACCTGAGGAAATAGGTTCAGAGCGACATGTCATTAATAGACACGCAAGACCAACAAGCAAGACCAACATGTAAACCCCATCCATCTGACACCATAGCCCTGCTCCACATTCTAATTCACCACGCCGCCTCTCAAGTAGGAAGACGTAAAAGTCAAAAACTCTTCCAGTGACAACCAACATGGTGCCTCCCCTAAAGTCAGAGCTGCCTCCACACCACTCTTGCAAAAGCTTTGAGCATCACCCTTCTCACAACCTGCTTGTGTAACTGTACCAGGCAATCTGCTAGTGCTATTATATTATTTCCTTTAATCCTCATCACAATCCTGCAAGACAGGTAGTATCCACATTTTAAAGATGAAAAACTGAGGCTCTGAAAGGTTGAGTAGCATGACCAAGGTTACACAACCAGGTAATAGAGCCAGAATTCAAATCCAGGTTCGTGTGATTCCAACTCCTGCTTTATAAACTGTGAGCCCACGCTGATTTGTATCAGAGAAACACCCCCATCTCCCAAGCTGGATCTCTCCAATTTTTATCATCCCACTTAAGGAAAGAGGGAACCAAGATGGCAGAAGAGTCTTGGTCAACATTTCATTAGCATTAGAAGAAACCTCTAATGGCTACAATCAACCTTTGTCAAACTTATCAAATTGCTCCGTAACCCATTTTTATCTAAGTACAAAATTGTCTTGATCAGCAGAAATGGTGGTTGGTCTAAACCAAATCTCTTTGTGGACAGATAAGTCCAATCAATTGTGTTTAGCTGCCTGGGGACCAAATGCTGCCCCTGCTTGTGTCCAAGAGGACAGCATCCTACCAGCCGGGGTGACGTGATCCTGCCTCAGTGATCCTACCAGCTGGGGTGACGTGATACTACACAGGCTGTAGCGCTGGGAAGAAGAAATGGTTCATCAGGCAGCAATAAAGATTTCTGGTAAAAGGAAGGCCCAGACAGAGGATATGAACAGATATTTTTCCAAGGAAGATATACAGATGGCCAATAGGCACATGAAAAGATGTTCAACATCACTAATCATCAGGGAAATGCAAATCAAAACTACACTAAGATATCACCTTACACCCATTAGAATGGCTATAATCACCAAGACAAAAAGCAACAAATGTTGGAGACGATGTGGAGAAAAGGGAACCCTCATTCACTGCTGGTGGGAATTCAAACGGGTGCAGGCTCTATGGAAAACAGTATGGAGATTCCTCAAAAAATTAAAAATAGAAATACCTTATGATACAGCTATCCCACTTCTGGGTATTTATCCAAAGAACTTGAAATCAACAATCCAAAGAGCTTTATGCACCCCTATGTTCATTGCAGCATTATTCACTATAGCCAAGACGTGGAAGCAACCCAAGTGTCCATCAACAGATGAATGGATAAAGAAGATGTGGTATAGACATACAATGGAATACTACTCAGCCATAGAAAAAAAGACAAAATCGTCCCATTTGCAACAACATGGATAGATCTGGAGGGTATTATGTTAAGTGAAATAAGCCAGACAGAGAAAGACCAACGCTGTATAACCTCTCTCACATGTGGAATATAAACTAACACACGGACAGAGAGAACAGTTTGGTGGTTACCAGGGGGAAGGGAGTTGGAGGTGGGCACAAGGGGTGAAGGGGTGCATTTACATGGTGACTGACAAGTAATAATGTACAACTTGAATGTCACAATGTTAAAAACTATTATGACATCAATAAAAACAATTTTTTAAAAAGGAAGGCCCAGAGATGTTAAGCCAAAGGCCCCAAAAAGCCAGTGAAATTGCTTCACAGTTATGCCACGTGGGAGTAACCTCATGATTAGCTCCAGGTGGGCATCTAAAAAATATACCTTCTAGTGTGGGGGACTAACTTCCCTGAAAGGTCATTTTTTGTTGATAAGAGAAATGGACATTATCCTGGGATATTAAATTTATCTGACCGCTAAGCAACTTCACAAGAAACTTAAGTTTTCAAGATTCTAATCCTTGGGGAGATTCTCAAGTTTTGAATAATGCCCTGGCTGTCCCAACATCTGGGCTGCCCCATCTGTACACCATTTTAAGGAGTCATTGTGTTTTCCCCCCCTCACAAAACATATTTTGAAAGATTTTGTTATCAACCTATCTTAAAAATTCATTTGTTGATATTTTCTTGACATACAAGTGCCAAAGAGAGCTTCTGATGAGCGTGGGATAACCAAGGTTCCCACAGGGAGCTTATATAATTCAAATCAAAGGCAAATAAATGTTAGATTTTGGTAAACCTGTGCAGCCTCATCATAGGCACATGCAGATTTCCATTTAGTTTCTGAAATAATGAAAATAGTCTGTGGCCCTTCTTCTACCCCGCCGACCCAGAACGTCAGGCTGGGAACTGTGCTTAGGCTAGAATACTCCCCACCATGGAGGAACTTCACTTTTTCACTGGGGACTTGATTTTTTTTTTTTTTTCTGGCCACTACAGCTTAAGTGGGAGGGTAGTAGCTATTGTGTAGCCTGCAGCTGTAATTGCTGATAAATTGCAAAATTTGTTCCCAAAGCCAGTGAGAGAGGTGGGGACGGAGAGCAGAACACAAGGCCACACCTTCCTCCAGCTTGGTGAGAACAGCAGCAACTGTCGAAGAGTCCAGAAGACCCTCCCAAATAGGCATCATGACCCTGTTTTCTGCCAGTCCTAAAGCAGATCAGTAAGGGAAGAGAATGAGATGACCTCACTCTTGAATCTTCCCTTAGGGAGGAGAGACTGAAGAGTGAATAGTCCACGCTGGAAAAGATACAGTGAAAATGAGGCCAATCACAGCCGACGCACTGGAAAAGAGGCCGACCACTCTGCCGCACCTGATAACACTGCTCAGGAGTTAACTGATCCAAACGCATCTACAGACTCAGCCCACCCAGAACCTGCCCCCTTAGGAAAGGAGCAAGTTGACGTACATCCACCAGGATAAATCTCCTATTGCAGTAATCCACTTCTAAACAACACTTCCAGAACAGAGTTCAGGAGTCAATGCCCAGAGGGCTACAAGCAGAGGCACTGACAAAAGGAAAACATGAGAGAATACACCTGGGGACAACAAGAACACCCCTTAATCTACCATAAATGGGGAAGAAACCTTCAGAATGAGGCTTCTACCAAGAGAACCAAAACACAGAGTTACAGGAGGGGAGGGACCAGGTGCAATAAACCAAATCACCTGAAAACGAAAAGTGAAAGGTAACCTTTACCAGTCGCCCTCCCCCTCTCTGCCCTGGCCCCGATTTCACCATCATGGAGCCAGAGGCCGGGTCAATGAGGGAGAAGGAACACTAGCCCAAATTACCAAGGAGTCAAGAGTGATCTGGAAGCAACTCTGTGGCGTATCAAGACCAAGCCTGCTCTTGCTAGGGAACCTGTGCTGGACATTAAGTTATTGTCTCTCAGCCCCCAATCTCGCGTCCTCCCCATACTCCCTGCTGCTGCGGCTGGGACTTGGTTAGGTTCTTTGCTACCTGGCTCCCTGTTAGATTCTGCCAAAGGGGATGCTAGAGAGACACAAAATGCAAAAGGAGGGAAAGAGGGCTGCTCTTTCCAGCTCTGCTTGCTGTTCCTAGCAGCATCACCCCAGCTGGTTCCAGTTTCTAGAACAGGCCCTGTTACACGCCGTCTCTGGTCACTACAGCTCAAGTGGGCGGGCAGTGGCTACTGTGTGACCTGCAGCTGTGACTACTGCTAGATTACAAAATCCAGACGTGACAGCACCAGCCTGGCAGTGCCCTCTCCTTAGCAGTCTGGGTCCCAGCTCCATGGGGTCCCTCCTCTAATGGCCTGAGATACCAGCAGCAGTCAGGCCACACTCTCTTCTCAGAAGTCTGGGTCCCAGCCCCACAAGGCCCCTCCACCTCCAACTCCTAGATTTTGATAACCCAACCTCCTTCCTCTGTCACTCCAGCCCAAGGAGCAGTAGCCACTTCCTGCTAGTACCATCTCTGCTACCTCAGTTTTCCTTTCTTACATTCTTAATCTGCCAAGACCTGCTGAACCAATTTCTAGTAGTAAATTCTCCCTGTTAAAATGGTTAATGTGGTTTCCTTTACCCTGACTGCACACTAACTGATACGTTGTTGGCAGCAAGAATGGGGTTTATCTCCCACGCCCTGGACTGAATGTGTCTTACTAAAGCATTTAGAGAACTTATTACTTCCTGTTCGTCAGATCCAATCACTATAATGTCATCAATGTACTGGACCAGTATGATGTGCTGTAAGGTAAGATCTAGGCATTGCAGAACAGAGGAGGAGAGAAAGCAGGGGGATGGATAACACACGGAGGCAAGACTGTGATGGTAACTGTTAGCCAGGCCAGGGAAAAACAAACTGATTCTGGTAATCCTTGCAAACTGGTGCAGAGATTAAGTATTTGCCAGACCAAAGGTTGCATAACAGGAACTAGAGGCCATATTGATTATTTTCAGTAAAGATACCACACTCGGGACAGCAGCTAAAATTGGAATTACCACTTCATTGAGTTTACAATAATCCAAAGTCACTCTAAAATAAATCTGCCTTCTGCATGGGCCAAATAGGCAGGGAGACATGAGAGGCATCTCCACACCTTCATTTTTTCAAGTCTTTGGTAGGGACACTAACGTCTGCAACTCCCCCAGGGAGGCAGTATTCTTTTTTGTTTGTTATCCTGGTAGGGAAGGGAAATTCCACGGGCTTCCACTGGGCCCTTCCGCCCATGATAGCCCTTATTTTATAGGTCAGAGAGCCAATGAGAGGATTCTGCCAGTTGCCAAATAAGTCTACTCCGATTACGAATTCAAGAACTAACGAAATAAACAGAGTACGGGTCTGCAGACTACTGGACACAGTATAATTTGAACATTAGCCAAAATTCCATTTTCTACCTGACTACCATAAACCCACACATGGACTGGTGGACCAACGTGGCATTTTGGCTCCTCAGGTATTAACATCAATTCAAAGTCAGTGTCTAGAAATCTGTGAAAGGTCCAGGTACTTCCTTTGGCTCTCAACACAGCTGCTGTAGTAAATGGACATATGTCCCTTCGGCGAAGACGTGGAGGAACATCTATAGTACATACGTGTGGCAGTGTTGAAAGTTCCCTCAAGGGAACATGGCCTCACTCACTCTGAGTCTGATTTGGGTGTGGAAACTGGGTAATGAGGCTATCCCTTTCCATTGTGGTGACTCAAGTCAGGTTTCTGGCTCACAGACGAGGAGTCTTCCTTTTATAGAAATACATAGAGGGAGAAAATGAACCATTAGAAGGCCATCCTTCTAATTTATCCCTAGGGAGACTGCAATCAACTATCATCCAAGTTCCTTCCAGGATAAAACATTTTGCCTCTTCATCCCTGCTGTCCCTTATGGTAAGGGTGCCCACCTTGCCTCAGGTGGTCAAGTTCTACCACCACTCAGCCTCTGCTCCTCCGGGATCCCGTCATGTCCAGTGAAATAAAGAGCCCATCTCAGGGGCACGATCTCCCACGGTCACAGCCATCTTACAGAGGACAACCACTTTAGATTCTCCCTTCACATTGTGTTTCTCAAATTTCTCAATGCCTTAGTGAAGGGGGTATCCTCTATAGTGGGAAGCAGGTCATACTTGAGAAAATCACAAAACATTACCATCTCCTTAAGCCTTTAGATTCCTTCCTCTCCATTATACCAGGGAAGTCATGGCACGCTCCTTCCCTGCTTAGTGTGTAAGCTCATTGAGTCTAAGTTTCATCAACCAAGTTAAATAAACTGGTAGAGTCTCAGCCATGCACCTAAATTATTAAATCTAGAATCTCTGTTAAATACAACAATATCAATAAGTTCAGTCTAACTCAGTATATATACTCTCTCCTCCTTGGTCTCACAGCCTTAGAATCCATTCCTACACACATTCCCTAGGTTTCTGGTAGTATAAACTACAAAATCCTGCAATTACTTTGCAGTATAAGCTCTTTCCTCCCAGGTCAGACTTTGCACTTGCCCCTGGGGAGCCCTCTGAGATCTGACTCTATTTGTCTAGAGGCAACAAGGGGTGGTTGGAATAGGTCTTGAGGAGGACAAGTGTCCCCTAACAAGGCAACCACCCTAGGTGAGGGGACCCCATTCCATGTGTCCCCCACCAACTGGCCTACCCCTTTCTCAAAGGCACTGCCGGGAAAACAGAAAGTTCCTGGCTGACAAAGATGGTGAAATAAAGTCAGCTCTTCATCATTAGTTTCACCTCAATTCTAATTTAGGCCAGTCTAGTGGTCTTGGGAGAGGAAATGGGACATAGAAGAGGCTACAAGAGCTGTCTCTAATCTAACCAGAGACAAAACAACCACAAAATACTCTCTGCAATGTGGAACCAAACGTAAAACAGCTAACAGAGTTTTAATGCCCTAATATCATGACCAAACGCAGTAAGACAAGAAGGTCACAGCCCACCTTGATTTGTGGCTTCCCCAACCAAGTAAAGAGTAAAGAGACGGAAGGAGAAGTGTAAAGACGCAGGTAGGCTGGCTTTTTTTATTCAGTGGTGTATGCAACCTCCTATTTGAATAATTCTAAGAGTGTGGAAAGGCCAAGATTTAAATATAGTTTACTTTTACCTGTTGGCTCAAGTTAGGAACTCAAGTTCTCTATTATCAGTCATGTGTGCCTCAGTGTCAATGACGGGAGAGGCACATGAGAGAGAGAAAAGGGGAAGACCCAAACGAAGAAGCTAGAACTAAGAGCTGTGGTCCAGGTACGAACATCATCCATTTTACAGCTGTGCCCAGGACCGATCTTAGAAGGAAGACTTACTTCTATAGTCCAAAGAATAACGGAGTAAAGGAGAACTAAAGGACTTACACTAATTTTAACAAGTAGTTACCCAATTTTCTAGTTATAGGTGAGCCACTACTCTACAGAGTACACTTGTGTACTAAACTTGTTTTTTCCAGAGGGAACATGACTGAAAGCCTATTGGTACATTGCTTTCTCCAGTATCAAGACAGTTTTATTTCTGATCATATATATCATTTGAAAATTTGTGGAAAGCGACATAATAGTTGAAAAAAATGTAACAGTGAAATATTTTTTAATCATAAGCTGACATTTCATTTTATGAAGAAAACCTTTTAAACCACAAGAACATTTCCTAAGAACCGTGGAACATGTATTAACAATTTTGGACCAGTTTTAAAAGATACATTGGGCATTAAATTAAAATTGGGTCTCTTTTTGTTAGCAAAGATTTAGCTTCTTTTATCAAAGAACAGGTGTTTGTAGAGAAAGAATGTGTTGAGGTTGAAGCCACCCACGGAGTGTCATGAGAATCGCCTAGGATCACACGCTCACAGACTCAGCTCATGGCATCAATAAAAATGTTTGCAGAGACAAGTCTTATTGGGGGTGGACCATCAGTCACAGTTACCCTACTTTGGAGATTGTTGAAAAGATAACTCTTCAGTTGATAGTTTAAAAATGACACATCCTTGCAGAACAGTATACTGTTTAGTGATATCTATCTTACCAAAGTCAGCCCAACACTTGGCCCTCCTACAGGCATATCAGAAAAAGAAAAACAAAAAAAGCCACCAACAGCAACCACCGCAACCAAGCTGATAGTTGGATAACTTCAGGTTTCAAAACTGTTTCTTATAGCTCAGAGTTTCCACCAAATACTTCTAGCCTACTTCATGTGAAACCTGCACGCTCCTCTTCTGACTCTTCTCAGATTGCGCATCTATATTGACCCAGATTCTCTAGGTGACCACACACCCGTCTGCTTCATACTAGCTTTGTGGACCTTTCCTGAATGAACCAGAGACTGATTTTCTCTCTAACCATAAATAAGCTCTGACTTCCGTTAAGTCAACGTTCTAGAAGGTGGGGCTGCCTCAAAATCAGCGACATGTCTGTGGTTGCTCTTTGGGGCAGGCTGGCTTCCTCTGCCTCTCCTTTTGTCATGAATATATTTTGTGCATGCCTATTTAAAACCAAATATCCACACAGAACACCTAAGTTTTTCAACTAGTTTACACTACTATGATTTTCATCTTATTAATAACTATGACTTCAATTAAGAGAAACCTTACTCAGAGTTACTATACCAAATATACATCACTACTTTTTTCTTCCTCAGTAACATATGGTAGTCAGAATATTTTCATCGCTTTATTTGCTCAGTCTCTGGGTTATATAAAATAGCCATCCCAAGTGACCTAAAATAAGGTTTCCGAGGTAAAATAATGGAACCATAGCATGGATACATAATGTGCACTCTTAAGAACAAATACGGATCATAAATATTAGCAGCCAGTCGCTCCAATGAGCATCTCCTAACTCATCCTGGCTACAGCTTGTCCTAAAATTTAGAAAGTTCTCACTGCTCTAGCCTTCCAGAACTAAATAGTTATGTGACAAAGAAATGATTTATTTTTTACTTATTCATCAAGAAACATGTCCTAAATATAGAGCTATTCTTATTAGCAATGATCTAAGCAGCAGAAAAACAGCCTGCAGTCTTTTCTTTTTCCATATTTGTAGTGCCACTAAGAGGCCAAACTTATTTTGATTTGTAAACAGTACAAATTTAATATAGAAACCTCTGGAGACCACGTGTGTAGCTCTAATTATCTATCTTTAGTTACCATTCATGATAATCTTCCGGAATAGGTTTATTGACAATGTTGACTTCCATTGACACTACAGTTCTCCAGATAAAGTGCAATCATTTAATTTTCTTTATAATATGTTTTTATGATGGCTCCTGCTTTTTTAGGGTAGTTCCCATCAATTCTACCAAACACTTAGTTACATATAATTTCGGAGAGAATTAATGTTTTATTATTGACTGTTTTGGCCTATGTGTAATCTCATTCATTTTTTCACAATTTCAAAACTTATTTGGACAGTCATCTTTAAATCTCTCTCCTTGGATAAGCCCCTTGGCCAACACTAGTCCCTTTCTTTCTTACAGAATGTATGACTGGAGAACAAGAGTAACATTCCCTCTTTGCATTGGGGTAATGGATCAGGAGGTAAACTGCAACTTCCCTACCCCACCACAGCTCTCCTTCTAAGCAGCACACAGTGTCAGGGATGAGTTCAGCACTGGCTATGTCATTTGCTATAAGTAAGGCAGGAATGTCATCTCCACCTTCTTACTGTAGGAAGCCTTGCTTTTCCCTGATGGTATCACTTACCCAAACCTCGAAAATACGCACCTTATTTTCCGATATCCCAGTGTCTCCAAACAGGAGATGGAGCCAACACCCTTCCAAACCACCCCCCGCCCCCACAGCTCTTTCAGAGGGGTCGATTTCACCTCCACTCAAAAACTCTCCTTCTTGGCATCTCAACCATGCTATAACAGCCCCCCATGCACTCAAGATTCTGGCCCAGACTCAAAGCTTGTCTTCCTACCCATCATTATCTTGGACAATTTTAAAATCCTTGAAAATCAACCCAACCGACCTCTTGCTTCACATCTTGCTGACCTCCTCTAGCCCGACAATTTTTATCGCTTCTCTAACAATGTCTCCCATAGCTGCTCTGTGGAGCTTAGTTCCTGTAACTACTTCACCTCTGACATTTTAGAGTAGAAAAATCTCACTCCCTAGAGGAAGAAACAATCTTCCTTCCGATCTTGCCCCCAATCCCAAGAAGCCTCCAGTCCCTCCACCGTCCCTACTCTCCCCATTCATGAGCCCCTTAGGGCTTCCCTTCCTCCTCTCTCGAGCACGTGCCTTGCAGTCAAGCATTTCAGCAACACTTGCTGGTCACCAACCATCCCTCTCCATCTCCGGATGAACCCACTCATCTGCTTTCTCTCTTCCTGCTCCTATTCCCCTGGGTCTGACCTAAGGAAAATCTAATTGTGTATTGATGGGCAACCAACAGGACTGTGTGATTTCTAACCACGGCCAGGCCCTCAATGCGCTGGGTCTTCTGCCATCAGGTATTCATGAGCGAGGCTCTGCCAAATCTTTTCAACAACACTTAAGCCACCTATTAATTCTAGCTACCATTTACAGGGGGGCAGCAGGGCATAATGCCAAGTATTATCCTAGGATACTGAATATACTGTACCAATAACCCTCATAATCCTGAGCAGTGACTTAGTCTCTCTGTGCCCCATCTCCTCATTTGTAAAATAAAACAGCATTACTGTCTCCATCAGATTGTCATGGATACAGAATGGGATAACGTACTTAAAGTACCGGAAATCACTAAATGGCATACAGTCCTCAATAAAGATGAGCTACTAATTGAGAACAATGATGATAATGATGAAGATGGTTACCTGCACAGTTTCGATTATCCCAATTTTACAGTTAAGAAAACTGAGAACACGAAATCACACAGTTACTAAATGGTAGCGGGAAGTTTAAATGCAGGTCTCTCTGCGTCCAAAATGCATGTTTTTTCAATGCTACTTCCACTCCGTCCTCCTCACCCCTGCCTGCTACTTCGCAGAGGAGAAATGAGTCCATCAGATACACTCGGGTTTGTAACTAGGAGCAGGGAGGGCTCAGCTGACACAGGTGCAGTAGACACAGGAAATTTATAAAGGATTCCAAGGCAACTCAAGATTAGAAATTCACAATTTCATTTTTTATACAAGTCAGAGCTTCATAAAACACGTTTTATGTCAACTCATTACAAGATATTTTTCTCTATAGTTGCTACCTTCCATAACATCAAAATTGCTTTGTCAAGAAAGAAATCTTAATGAAACGTCACTTTACAAGTTTTAGGTGAAAGAAATATTTGATTTATCTTGTTTAAATCGAGTGGCTATGACCTTTTATTTTCAACAGCAAACATTAAATTTGAGTCAACTTGTTTAATACTGTTTCTTATTTGAAACATATTTATAATATCCGTATAAATATTGCCTGAAATTTAAATCAAGAGATTTTTTTTGAAATAACATGAAAATTGACCTACATGGAGAACATGTTTTTTTTCTGCCTGCCCAGTTATAACTACTCCCCATTTTAGTAACAGCATCCCAATTTTTCTTTGCTGTGAGAACCACCACTCTCCCACTCTTGGGCCCTACGGCTAGGTGGGACTAATGACAGATTGGCTCCAGCGGGGGGCATATGACCTGGGCCTGGCCAATGAGAAGCCCACGTTCCCCTGACCCACTGACTGATTTCAGAGAGAGCCACATGATCCCATTTCCTGGCCACGGAGGGCCTGGCCCTAGGGCTTTTGATCAAACTACAGGGAAAGAGAAGCTCTTTTTCCACAGGAATTATTAAGCTAAGATATAAGATATATAACTGGCCATCTCTGTCACCACTTACAGAAAGCTGCCTAAGAATGAAGCCCAAAACAGGAAAGCAGAGATTTGAGAGCTTCTTCCTGTCATCGCGTCACCTGGATCCAGCTGTGACTAGGGCCAAACCCCTGGAGCTTTTCCGTTACACGAGCCAATGAATTCCTTTTTGTTTGCTTGTTTAGGTCAGTTTAAGCTGGGCTTCTGCCATTTCCAACCAAAAATATCCCAACGCAACCTCTTTGTGCCAAATAGCTAAGATAATTCGCTGAAATAACACAAGAGCATGGTTGATTTTTGCAGGTTTGTGGAAGCAGCCAAATGTCATCACGCTGAATTCACTTCTCTTTTGTTATGCATGTCGCTGCACTGTGATTGAACTTTGAAAAGAGAGAGAGAGAGAAAAAGAAAGGCTCACTCCCTCATATGCTTGTGAGTCTATCTTATGGTGATTAAATTTCTATATATCTTCACCTGTGCTGTTCTCCTTATCTCAAGTTTCTAAGGTTAACCTTCTAAATTTTTAATCCTTCTCGCCTGTTTTAGGCTCTATTTCCATCAATTATTCTCTCCCTCACCATAGATAACCCTCTCCAAATCACTTCAACTTTTTTTACTCTCCCAGATCCTACAATTTATCCTAAAGGTACACCTACATCACCCCCACACGAAAAATAAATAGAAAAAGAAACAGACTTCAATATACAAAATCATCCATACACACAATCAGGCAGAAATAATCACAAAAACATGGAAGAAAATAGTGCAAAATGTTAATGACAGTTGTCTCTGGCGGTAGGATAACAGCTGATTTTTTCTCTTTTTTAAAAAATTGCTTTTCTGTACTTTCCTAATTTCCTTAACTCCTTTTATAACAGAAATATATATTTTTAAATATGCTTCCTCTTTAAGCTACCAACATCTTTCCATCTCTTATCATACATTGTAAAACGCAAGGCCACGCATCACTTCCTCGCCCCTCGCTCACTTCCACTTTGACTCAATCATTACACGACTCAACTGAAGCCACAGTCCCCCAGGTGACGGGTGCAGCCATCACGCCACATCCACTGGCTTCTCTTCTCCCTTTGGCTCATTTGACCTCTGTGGATTATCAGCCATCCCTGCCCTTGACTCAAGTTTGAAACCGCAGCGTTATCCTCAGACTTCCTTTCCTTTCCTTCTCCATTCAGTCATTCAACAAAGCTTATCAATTACATTTCCAAACCTACCTTGAACACATCACCTCTTCTCCTTTCCCACTGCTACTGTCTGCGGTCTGGCCCTCCTGTGGCCTCACTGTCTTGATGCCTCTGTGCCTCCATCCTTCCCCTATCTCATGTACCGCACTCCTGTGGGAGTCATTGCCCTAAAGCTCAAACATAATCATTTAATTCCCCTACCTTTAAATGTCTAACAGCTCTTGAACACATACAAATCCAGTACAGTTACTGGCCTGGCACAGTTCTTCACAAGCCGGCTGCAGCCTACCAGCCTCATCTTTCACCTCTGCCGAGCCTGCACCACAGGCTCCAGGGCAAACTGGCTGGCTCTCCCCAGAAGAGCTAAGACTCCCCTGCCCCTGTGTGCCTCTTTTCAGGCTGTTTCCTCTGCCCTGGGTTGCCATTCCTCCCCTTCCTGCACAAACTCTTGTGCACCCTTCAAACCCCAGACTGGCACTAAATTCTGACTATTTTAATAACTAGCACTGATCACACTGTATTTTGATCCCCAATAGACAATCACCTACTTAAGTGCAGAAATATCATTTTATTTGTTATTATATCCTGGCTTCTTGCCTAGAGAAAACAGGTAGATAAGTAGGAGAGATATAGTAAAAATTGCAGACCTTCCTTAGAGAACTGATTTTTTTATTATATATTAAGGGAGTAATTATGGTATTTCTCACTTCTAAAAATAACTGCAATTCCCCGAAACGACTTTTATGTGGTCTGTATGATATGGTGGTTGCCCTATATGAAGTTCTGTCCTCTTAGCAACCAGTATGTGATTTTGGCCACTTCTTTCGGTTTTAAATGAGTCTCTTTAGGAAAAAAAATTTTAATCTTCACAATAAAAAGTTTAAATTGTCTTAATTTCTTAGCTCCTCATTCATTCATGGCATCACCAAATGTTATAGTCAAGATTTTTAAATCTCTACCTTGTACTTGAAAAAAAAAAAAAAAAGAAGGTGTTCAAATATACTTTTTGTGCAAGGAAAAGTAATATTATAATATTCTTAAATTTTTCCAATTAAATTTACTATGTTTATTTTTTAAAGGATCATTTATTTGATAAAATTACATTTTTTTAGTTATAGGGCATATTTAATTCCCCCTCAAACGACAACCCCGTTCTAATCATCTCTGAACTCCTCTTTGGAATATAAAAAGTCTGACTTTTATTTGATGTCTGACTCTGATATCTTTCAAGTTCCACCACTCCCGCTTTTGCCCCACATCTGTGCAAGCTGATAAGGCCCAGGAACTCCTTCCTTTGTGCTGGTGCAGAAGATCAAACTGTGCAGACCTCTGCCCCTGCACAGGAGCCCTCACCGAAGCCCCACTCCCAAACTACAATAAAACCAGAGCCACTCAGCCCTTCCTTCACTCAAGCTGAATGGACCAGCTTGGAGAGCCCACCCTGCTCTCCCAGAAAGCCTCATTATGTGAGTAATAAATCTTTTCACACCCTCTGGGGTTGTGCCTGGCATCATCATCTTGATATTTAAACCGATTTGGGTGGGTGGGGTGAGGGTTGATCCCACCCTCCACAGGGTAACCACAAACAGTCTTAAAAAGTGAATTACTGCAGTGTGCTTACTATCCCTAGATTGGAGGTAGGAAGATGCAGAGAAGGGCATGCGGAAATACTGAAAGGGTTCCTGAGCTCCAGAAACCTCTCACAGAGAGATGCCCCTTATTAAATGTCCTATGGTCTAAAGATCAACTCAATACTGACTACATTGAATGGTAATATACATTTACTCAAGTATCTAGTTAACTGTGAAACAATTCACTGTGCATTTGGTAAATTCTTGGCTCCAGCCTCTCCCCACTGGCTAACTCTAAGACACTGACTACTCATAGGAGTTATATGCTTAATTCTCCCATAAGCATTTGCCTTTAACTAGCAGAAATCTCCACACAAGTTGGGACGGAAACACGAACATTTCCCTTTCTTAAACTTCTGAGTTACAGGGGAACTGAAAGGCTAACATGCAAAGTCACAAACAATAACATTCTTCAAATAGCACTTTAGTTATAAACCAAATGGTAATCTTGATTTGTGCAGAGCACAGAAAGTACTTCCATGTCTTTTCAGCCACACCTACATATATCTAAAGATCATAATCATGAAAAACAGTGTCTTCCTCAGAAAGAGCTTAGAAAATCATAATATTAAGTACTTACGCATCTTTAGCTGCTCCTGTAGGGCCTACAGGACAAAACAAAAAGAGATAGGTTTGCATTAGTGTGATGTATTGCTACAAAAATCTTAAACCCAATACCCAACTGAAATAATATTCTAGGAGAGACAAGTTGAGAATATGGTTTTTTAAAAGATCATTTCTAAAAAAGAAAAAGAAGAGCCAGAAAATCATAAAATTCAAACCTTAAGTTTAGAATTTATTCTGCCCATTTTTAACAATTCCTATAAATTATAAGGTGCTGGTTCTGAAAGCAGTTCCTTTAACCTCTTAAAGCCTCACTTCCCTCTTGTGTCAAATGAGGACAATAAGAGTACCTTTCTCAAAGGTTATTGTAAAGATTTTTTAAAAGTTGACATAAACACTTAGCACAAAGTCTGGTATATAAAAATAGCCAAGTTGTTATTATTAGTAGTCACATTTACCTTAATATCTCAACTTCCATGTCTGTGAAATGGAAATTAAAATAACTTCTGCAGGAGTCACAGAGATGTGAAAATAAAGAAAGATGTGCTACAAAGTCAGCAAATAAGTCAGCAGGAAAAGTTATTGCCAAAGTTGCAAGAATTCTACCCCAGGGATGTTAATTTAGGATCTGTAATACCGCAAATTCAAAGCAGAGCATAAAGATAATCAAGACTGTGTCTCAACAAAATTCCTTAAGGCTTTGACCAAACCCAAACTTTGTAACAAACTTAGCTTCTTTCTTCAGGGAAGAGCAACATTTGTGTGCCACAACTACCACTTAAATTATATAAATAAAAACTGCTTTGGAATCTGGATCATAAAAGCAAAAAAATCCTAAAATTAAAAAAAAAAATCTTATATGAAAAACTGCCAATAGTGCAGTGTTTTGATAGGAAAAAATAAACAAAGGATTAGTGCCACCAAAAACCCATGAAAACAAACATTTTATTTCAGAGTCTAAATAAGCATGAGAATTTGGAAGAAAGTCTGGAAAGAAAATAATACCCTGATTCTCTTATTTTCATTTTCATGGAAAAAGATAGGGAATGTTTTGGGTTTTGTTGTGATTAGGGGAGAGGGGAGCGAGGGTGTGAGAAACGTTGATTCTGGAAGTCTTACAAGGAGAGGAAAGAGGAGATCATAATGCAGACCATAAGTCCTCAGCATTTAGAGATGAAGACCCATCTAGAATAATCCACAGGGAGAGGAGAGTGAACAGAAGCCATCTCTACTCCCTCTCAGGGATGGCAGCATGGTGGCAGGGAAAGAACACCATGGAATTGGAAGGCAGAAGACCCAAGCAAAGTCCTGGCTCCCATATTTGTCTAACAGTCACTAAATTGCTTTGCTTCAGTTTCTAATACGTGAAGACATGCTGGGCCCTTACAGGCAGCTAAGAAGACAAAGCACAATAATGTGAGTGAAATTAGTTTCTGAATGCCAACATGTTGTCTAATCAGTACTTATTTTAATGAGCCGCCAGGAACCCTCCGTCCCCTTCACCTCAGTTACTCCAGACTCCACACACCCTCAGGGCTTCTTCCCCGCTGGGTTCACCATCCAACATCCCAGCAGGACCAAGACAGAGGCCTGGTGTCACCTTCCAAAAGGAAGTCAGTAGATCATTCTTCTGTTCTCAGATGCCCTTCATTCTAACGGGCACCATCTATTTAATAATTGCAATGGCGGGTGGGCAAAGAAGTCAGAAACACTACATCAAATATATACATATGACTGCAATATGCGTCCCATTTGTTCAAAAGGGAAGAAAACGTACATCTTAGAAACAAAGTAACGTGGTATTAATGATAAGCCTATAACCAGGGCAGGTAGAACCCGACTCCCCAAGACACAACTTCTCGGAGTAAAAACAATTGTAATTGTCAGAAACTCTCCACAAAACTATCCGAATATCCGGGTATATAAAATGTGAAATAGCTCTTTGTTCTGCAAAAGTATAAAATCATAAAATTATTGGAAATAGAAGAAAAATTATCCTTGCTGCAACATTACCTATATATTGATTATAATTAATCAGATGGAGATCTCTAAATAATTTATGCAAAAAATACTTGGACTCAGACTATTCAGATAGTAGCAAAATCCCATTTGTTTTACATTCTATTTATGGTTCACGTGATTTATCACTTATTAAACAAATATTTATAGTGGTGTACCTATTTCTTTCTAGGTCCCCAGGATAGAGCATTCATCTCTGTTATAGCCCCACTTAATTTCATACCAAAATATCTCCTTACTGTTTAAACACAGCCTTGGTGCATTAATATAATGACCTCAGGAGAAAACGAGATACAGGGAAGGTAACAATGTTTCTTGTGGAATAAAAGCACCACAAAATATATAGATCATTAGAATTTTTGCAGGTCAAAAGATTTAATGACTATTTTCTAAAACTGTATAAATGATCATCATAATTTTAAATATCTTCCTAAAAAATAGAAGGGGAAAGTTTGCTCTCAGAAGGTATTATATGCAGTTCCAATGACAAAAAGTAATTGTAAATGGGTAGGGTATGCAAGGAAAAACATTTCCTTCTGAAAGTAACTGTTTCTTTAACACTTAAACATTGTTGGTTATTCACAAGATCACTTCATTTCTGCAGGATTGTGTATACCTTTTACTTAACACAGTTTCAAAGATTTTAATATTTTATTTATGAGTCTCAAAAGTCTCAATTACTTAAAAATGCACAGCAAATATAATTTATTCAAACATTCAAAAAACTTAATCTGATACTGTGGTCCCATAGAAAGACATTTGGTCTTTGTCTTCTGTTCCTGGCACAGAGCTTCTAAAACCCTTGGAATTTCCTGAATCATAAGGGTGATAGAAACCTCTTTCCTTCAAATGAGGTGATTCTTGGCGGGACCCTAGATAGCTTCAGGATCGGGGCTGGTCGCCAGAGATGCCAAGCCTTGACTAGAAGACTAGAACTTTCAGCACCACTCCCTGAACCTCCAGGGAGGAGGGAGGGGCTGGAGATTGAGTTAATTATCAATGGCCAATGATTTAATCGATCATGCCTACCTAATGAAACCGCCATAAAAAAAACCCTAAACAATGGGGTTCAGAGAGTTTCTTAGCTGGCAAACACATCCATGTGCCAGGAGGGTGGCATACAACTCCATGGGGACAGAGACTCCTGTGTTGAGGACCCTTCCAGACATGGCCGCCCTATATGCCTCTCCATCAGGCTGTTCATTTGTGTCTTTTATAATAAACTGGCAAATTTAAATCAGTAAAGGACCTTTCTGAGTTCTGTGAGCCATTCTAGCAATTATCGAATCTGAAGAGGGCGGCTGTTGGAACTCCAACTTTGTAGCCAAGTTGGATAGAAGTGCAAGTAACCTGGGGACACAAAACTTGTGACTAGTGTCAGAAGTGAGGGCATCCTGAGGGACTGAGCCCTTAAACTTGTGGTGACCGACACTAACTCAGGGTGGTTAGTGTGAGAATTGAATTGAATTGTAAGACACCCAGTTGGTGTCCGAGAATTGGAGAACTGGATGGTATCAGGAGGAAAAAAAACCTCTCAGATATTTTTCCGGCTTTATAACATGTTTTATAAAAATTTATCCTAATAAGTACCTGAGGCTCTGAACGACCTTGAAGTGCTTTACGAATCACACCAAGATTGAACTGTGCTGTATTTACTTCAACAGATAATTATTTACACTCCAGGTATAGAGTTTTTAAATTGTATTTTCTAATTTTGTCCCATTTCCGAAAAACTGCAGAAAAACCTTCTGCGTTAGTTTGCTATGGCTGCTGTAACAAACCATCACAAACTGGGTAGTTTAAAACAACAGAAATATATGCTCTCAGAGGAGGAAAAACATCAAGGTGTCGGTAGACCCACGCTCCCTACAGAGGCTCTAGGGAAGAATCTGTTCCACGTCTCTCTTAGCATCTGGTGACAGCGAGCATTCCTTGGCATTCTTTGGGCACACAGCGCATCCTCTGCTCTATCCTCACATCAACTTCTCCTCTCTGGATCTCTGTCCTCTCTTCTGTCTCTTATAAGGACACATCACTGGATTTGGGGCCTATCCAGATAATCTAGGATGATCTATCTCCTCATCTCAAAATCCTTAACTCAATTACATCTGCAAACACCCTTTGTCCAAATAAGAAAACATTCACACATTCCAGAGTTAGGACACGGACATACCTTTTTAGAGGCTACCATTCAACACACTACACCTTCTTATCCCTACTCACCTCCACCCCTCCAAAAACAGAAATTCTCTTTTGAAAAGAAATATATAGCAAAATTAATATTTGGGGAGGAACTAAATTTAATATATCATACATTCCACAAACACAGACAAAATTTTATTCCTAGTGAATGATAAAGTAAGCCAGCTACAAGACACAACATCAGTTCAGTTATCTTAAGTAGATATATGTAACATCTTGGTTCCTATAGACAGATGTACCTTTGCAATCTAATCAGGCTTATGAATTAAGAAGAGTGAGCCATACTGCCCAGTATGTCTTTAATATTTTTCTGATTCACACATTTATTGTTATGAGTTTCCTCACACATGCCAAATTCTAATATAAATAAAATATTTATCTCTTTTAAAAGAAATATCACATACATTTTTACATTCGAAAGAAATAGTCTAGTAATGCCTTTTTTCACCACTATTCTATATGCACTTTATAGAGTTTATGTAATATACTGGAAATTTTCACAAGTAAATGAATTGCTAAATTACATGTTAAATTATGTTTCTTTGTTCAGCCTGAGTGGTAATAATTTAAACATACACATACCAAAAAATAAAATTACATACATGAAGAATTTCTAGAAAGTTCTAAAGATTTACAAATCACTCAGCATAAATGATCAGAAACATAAAATGAGTATGGCTCTTATAAAGAATAATAAAAATATGCTGGAATGTTTTACTCTTTATTTGTTTTATAAAAGAAAAAAATCCCCCTGAGGAAACAGAAAAATAAACAAATTCTCTTTAATTTTGACAGCTTGCTATGTCTCCTCTGACCATAATATATCTAAAACTATGTCATAGTCTCAGTTTGGCCAAAAGAAGAAGAACAGCTCTTTAGTTCATCTAAAGCAATGTTTATTTTGCAAGAGGCCAATATAAGATACAGATTCATAAGTCATTTCTTCAATAACGGAGAAAAAAAACTCAGGTCAACGTGTCCTAGAAATATGAAATTATGTTAATGAACATGGAAGCTCTTACAGAAAGTCTCTTTGCTTACAAGTTGTCCTTGTTAAGTAGCCACATTTTAGGTAGGTAAAAATCAATAAATAAAGGCAGCCATGTAAGTACAGACATAAGGTAACACACTGACCTTTAGCTACTATGATATAATTTAAGCCATGTCTATATTGAGCTATGAGCGACTCCTGGCAGAACTGAATAATTTGCTGAGGTCACCTTGACGAACCATTCATGTGGCTGCAATGTCAATCCTGGGGAGATGGAAAAAGCGAACTTCCTGATTCTGTCACACGTGGTACCTGCCTGAGCAGAGGTGTTTCCATATCTCTCGTCATTCACCATCACTTCAAATGCAGTACATCCAAGAGTGTATTGACTCCCTGTCCCTTCTTACCGTCTCTTCAGAAGTAGTGGCATCTCCTTCCAGTTTACCCAGGCTTTAACAGTTTGGGTTCAGTTTTACTTCTCCCTCGTCCTTCCTCCCTCACATGCAGCCCATCCTCAGCCTGGCTGTCTTCCAAAGGTCTCTGACACCAAAGCCTCCACCACTCCAGGCCCTGGTCACTTCACAGATTCCAGACAGCAGCTTGAAATTACGTCACTCTATGTATACGCTCACTCTTTCCTTCTACACCAATTACGAATGCCTTTTCCTCTATTACCATTCATAGCATATTGAGCACATACAATATATGAGGCACTGTTCTTTTTTTTTTTTTTTTTTTTATTATTATTATTTTTTGTGTGTGTGAGGAGATCAGCCCTGTGCTAACATCTGCCAATCCTCCTCTTTTTTTGCTGAGGAAGACGGCCCTGGGCTAACATCTGTGCCCATCTTCCTCCACTTTATATGGGACGCCGCCACAGCATGGCTTGCCAAGCAGTGCGTCGGTGCGCGCCCGGGATCCGAACCAGCGAATCCCGGGCCGCCGCAGCGGAGCGCGCGCACTTAACCGCTTGCGCCACCGGGCCGGCCCCGAGGCACTGTTCTAAGCACTTTACACACACGTTAACTCCTTTAATCTCAGGTAGATTCTATAATTACTCCCCCATTCCACAGTTGAGGAAACTAAGACACAGACAGTTTAAGCAAGTTGCCCAAGGTCACGCAGCTGATAAATGACAAAAGCAGGATTCCAACTGGGGCCTTTTGGCTCGAGAGCCCAATCTCAACTCAGGTTTTCCTGCCTCTCTGTCCTCCTCGCCCCACCCCGACCCCCCATTCCTAACCATTCTTACTTCCTTCCCAACACCCTGTAACCAACATGAACTACTAAAGCCAGTCAGGCCAGACTTGTCACTGCCCTGAAATGCACCCAGCCCATTTCTGCCCCTCTGATTCCACACAGCCCTAAAAATGCCCTCCCTTCTGTTTCCTGCTTATTCATATCCTACCTATTCTTCAAAGCCAAATCAAGTCTCACTTCTTCCCAGCAGGCTTTCCTGAATGCTTGAGACTTTATTTCATTCTCTTGATTGCTACAGCAGTCACAGTGTGCCCACACAATTTAGGACTTAATTTTCTATCTTCTTTGTTTCCCCAATATACTCATTCATTCAACAAATATATTTTTTTGAAGACCAAAAAAATTCCTTTGAAAGTTTAGAGACTGGTCTAGAGGCTGAGGGTAGAGCTGTGAACACAGACAAAATAGGATAAACAATTATTAAACTCCTCCTCCTTGAACTATTGTTATATAAATAGCAGAAGAACCATCATAGAAACATTCTGATAATGTTATAGTCCCACGAAG
Source organism: Ceratotherium simum simum (assembly GCF_057802395.1). Taxonomy (NCBI): domain Eukaryota; kingdom Metazoa; phylum Chordata; class Mammalia; order Perissodactyla; family Rhinocerotidae; genus Ceratotherium; species Ceratotherium simum. Next base: position 18,742,854 of record NC_141924.1, read on the forward strand.
TTATGGTCAGATAGCTGCCAGTTACATATCTCGGGCAGGAAAACTACAACTAACCAATTCAATCAACTATCATGAGCAGAATACTTCTGAAATAACTGCTGCTGCAAATAATTTCTACAGCCTTAGCCTGCACTGAAACAGGCTATTGCAGATATTTGGAACCATCCAAACTTTTAAGGGATTTTCTGGTTTACATTACAGACTCACTTCATCTATATGTAGGACTGTATAAAAAGGAATGACTGACCTATTGTAGATCATTAGCTCAAATGCAGGGCTGCTCATTTCTCTGCTTAGAGAATACGTTTAAGGAAAAACAAAGGGATAGGGAATCTGATTGCTGAGAGAGAGAGGTGGGGGTGGGGGGCAGAGAGAAACACAGAGAGAGCAAAAGCTCCCTGGCTTTATAGTAAATGCAACCCTTTTAAAATGGACTATTTAATCCAGATGTTTCTCTACAGTTTAGGGTCTAGACTTGAGATTATGCAGGAGAAATCTACTCAATCTTCACAATGGACAATACAAGAAGTCCTCCTATTATAGTTCTAGGTTGAAAAAAATCAAATTCCTACATTGAGAGAATTAGTAATTACTAAAACATTAAAATGGAGAGAGCCCTTGTGTAATTGAAATGGTTCTCATGATCCCATCTAGACAGACAGCTCCACTCCTCCTGGAAGCCCTCTCTGATTAAACTATATTATTCAACACCCCCTGGGCACTTGGATGCTCAAGGTGTATCTATTATACTTTGCTTTGCAATTGTTCTCAAACGGTTCATCTTCCTGCCTAGACAATCAACTTCCCAAGAAAGCGTGACTTCATTCTACAACCATCCATTGCTGGCTGCCTGACCCTTGCCCTGAAAGTTCCTAGTAGGGTCCGGTTCTCTGCACATACAGATGGACTGTGTTTAAGTTTACGGTTAGAAATCTCCTGTAAAGGAAATCCAACTCAAATTACCTAGGGCTGATTCCTTCTGGCCGTTTCACCATTTTACTGCCTATCAGTTTCTCCACATATTTGACATCCAGAATCAAATTTACTTAAGTACGCTGCTAAATATCAATTTGTCATATTAACCAATTTCACCAGACCAAAGCCAAGCAAGGCAGTTGTCCAGATAGCTCAGGAAAAGGAGAAACAATTATCTGGCTTTAACCTGAATTACTTAGGGACTAAAACAGGGCTTATACTGGAGATTTCAGGTTTGGGGGCATTATTATAATGTGTTAATGCATCCTTTGAAAGTAGATTCGCCATGTTCTTATAGAAAAACATTCGGAAAGCCATTTCACCTTCAACAGGGTAATATTCCACTACTATATAATAATTACAGTACAGAGTGCTTTCACCCTGTAACTCAAAAAAGTAAAATGAGGGGCTGGCCCTGTGGCATAGTGGTTAAGTTTGGCGCTTTCCGCTTTGGCGGCCCGAGTTTGCAGGTTCGGATCTCGGGCGTGGACCCACACCACTCATCAGCCACGTTGTGGCGGCAACCCACGAGGAAGACTGGCACACATTAGCTCAGGGCTAATCTTCCTCAGCAAAAAAAAAAACGGAAATGAAATGCCCACAGTAACACAACCAGCAGAGTGCCAAAGTCAAGCTTAAGCCTCACTCTCCAGGCTCAAGTTCAGCACCTCTCCCATCATCTCTCTCTGTACTTTTTTTTGCTGAAAAGCTTAAGTACGGCTATTGAATTGTTTAACTCCTGGGACATGTCAGAAGTTGTGCACCATAAGTACCTGGAGGACAGCGACAACATCTATTTAACGCAATTCCTTTCACTTGGGTTCAGTACCACAAGTTTGCCACTTGGTCAATAGCGTATTTAATGCCGATGTCAAAGTTCACAAGTGAAAGAAATTTAAGTACCTTTGCACTGTGGTTTATTTTTCTTTTTTTGTGTGTGAGGAAGATCAGACCTGAGCTAACATCTGCCAATCCTCCTCTTTTTGATGAGGAAGACTGGCCCTGGGCTAACATCCGTGCCCACCTCCCTCTACTTTATATGGGACGCTGCCACAGCGTAGCTTGACAAGCCGGGCATACGTGCGCGCCTGGGACGGAACCCCGGGCCGACGCAGCGGAGCGTGCACACTTAACCGCTACACCACCCGGCCGGCCCCTGTGGTTTATTTTTCTTAACTTTACATCTCTCATCCTTATGCAGTTCCTTTCTGAAACTAAAGTTCTACCACCAGCTGACAGAAAATTTCAAAAAAACAATGATCAAATCCCAAAGCTAGCCAGCTGGACTCACTCGCAGAGAAATGTTTGGGGAATGACTTCTCCAAGACAAGGGCAGATCCATCAAAGAAGTGAGGCAGTAACTCCCTACTCATAATGTTTTCTCCTTAACGTTTTACAGTCTGCACTTGCTATCTTGCTCTCCTCTGAACATAAAGTAATTTTTAGCAGAGAGAAATCTGGAAGAGAGAACAGCATGCTCTTCTTACAAGAGCTGGCTTCATAAACAAAAGTGAGGGCACTCATCAAGAAGACATGCTCTTTGCGTGGTTTTTTTCAGTATAACTATACCTCCCTTTACATAATAAGAGATGTGCTTCTAGTGGGGGGGAAAAGGTCAACCAAATATTTGTCAAGAGAATCACATTTTCCCATTTTATTAAATTACCATTTCAGAGCTACCTTATCATTATTCTGATTTAACAATGGTACTCCTTCCTCCATCCCCAAACCTGACAAGCAGTTCATTAACAAATAAAAATGTAAGTGAACTAAACTAACTCCACTTTAAAGAAAAAATGTTAAATCTTTCCTACAATTTTAACGTGGATAATTGTTCTTAACTTTTTTAAAGGTGCACATGCACTGGATCACATAGGGCCAAAGCCCATGTCAGATTGACACATATCATTCATGGCGTGGGATGTGACCTTGACATTGTTCCAGATTTCCATGCAGAGCTCTCTGGCCCCTCTCAGGCTAGAATCTTGTCCTTGCCTTCGTTAGCATAAGGTGCTAAGCTAACGAACCTGTGTACTGTCACATGAATGGAAAAGATGTGTTCCTGGTGGCTCTGCATATCACAAGGATGGGAATTTAATTTAAGGTGGTAAAGGCTACCTCTAAGAAATAAACTTTTAAACGAATCATTACCTGGGTTCATTCACAGCTCTAGGACTAGAATCCCACATATTTTAGCACTTTCTCTTAAAATATTCCATACGTGTGGTCACTGACAGCCAAAGACAAAAGAAAAAACAGCCAATTAACTGGGCAGATTTTCACATCTGATCCCATTATGTGAACATCAAAATAAACTTTAAAATAAATAAACAAATAAGTTTTGAATTTTAGACTACATCTTCTACCGAGGTCTAGGTTAAGGGAAGTGATGGGCCCAAGGTCACGAAGTCATTGACAGGACATCCATGCCTGCCTAGGAAGTATTGCACCATCAGACCACTGTTTGCGTTTGCAGGTGGAGATGGGATGTGACATCCGATTGATCTCAATTGGAGGAGATACCAGTTCTTTAACCAAAAGGACACTAAAATAGGTCAGCAGATACTACCCAACACAGATCCTGACTCTTAAATCGGAGACACTAGCTGGATAAAGGGAAGGACTGAATTTGGAATAAGTCACTTGATATAAAGCCTGGCTGCGGAAATCTAGAAGATCTTGCCTGCCCACCAACAAAATGAAGTGGCGTAAAAGAAGTTTCCATTTTTTTTAATGAAAAATATATGAACAGATCACTGTTCGTAGTAAAGCTCTGTCACACATATCTAAAGCATCCTTAATACTGCAGCTTCTCAGAGAAATCCTACGAGCAGCACGGCCGGTCTTAAGCATCGAGACAGACTCGGATGAATTTTTAGAGCTGTGTTTGCAGTTCTTCTCAGCCCCACTACGAATCCCCACCACCGCCACCACCAAAAAAGTCCTGAATTGCTCGGCCGCACTTTTCCAGGTGCGGCATCTGGGTTCCGAGGGGCTGGGGAAAGAGGATGGGGGGCGGCGGGACAGCCGGGAGTGTGGAAGGGGAGAGCACGGACACGGGCCGCGACTAGGGACCCTCCACCCCAGGAGGCTGCCCAGCCTACCCGCCCAGGGCAGCCCGCCGCCAGTCCTCCCCGCGCTCCCTCTGCAGGATCGCCCTGCAGGGTCTCCTCGTCCAGGCGTGACCGCCCCCGCGCGAGGGAAATGCCACGCTTTCCGCCTCTCCAAAAGCGAGCGGTCGGCTCCTGTCCCGAAAACGGGGATGAGGAAAGGGGGCTGCACGCCCTCCCTCCCCGGGGTCCCTGCAGCCTTCCTTCCTCCCGCCCGCAGAGGCGGCCCCCACTGCAGACCTCCCCACCGCTCCCGAGTCGCTGTCCCCGCGCCCCTGCTCGCTGCGCTCACCGCGGCCCGCGCCCGCGCTGGTGGCGGTGGAGTTCCCGCAGCCCATCGCAGCGCCGGCCCGGGAAGCCGCGCTCGGAGCTGGTGGCCGCAGGTCCTAGGGGCGGAGACGGAGGCACAGGGAGGCACGCCCCGAGCGGGAGGCCGGCGGGGGGCGCGCGGGGCCGGGGGCGCGCGGGAGCCGCCCCCTCCCGCCGCCGTGGGGCGCGGGCCAGGGCGCGGCGCGCTGGGGCGGGTCGGAGAGGAAGCCGTCCGCACCCCTCGCCCACGCTCCGCTCGGGGACCCCGCCAGACCCACCCGTCGCCTCGGCAACCACGGTGCCGGCCAATCCGCAGCCTCCTGTGGGCTCCCCGGCCGGGCATTGGTCGTCGTTCAGAGGGGGCGGGAGTTTAAAGTGGGTTTGGGGGCAAGGGCGAAGCTGGGGGCGTGGCCGGCGTGGGCGGTGGGGTGAGCCGACGGGTGGAGGATGCCCACCAGCCCACCGTCCACATCCTCTGCCTTTTCTTTCCCCACCTCCCCTCCTTGCTCTAGGATGTGGGGAAAAGAAGAAGTGGCAGGATACACCTGTTTTGCGCACAGTGGACGCCCAATAAATGTTACTGACTGAATGATGTGCTGGCCTGAAGCCAGAGCCGAAATCCATTTCTGCTTTAACAGAGAGCTAACGCAGCTCTGTTCCCCCATCCCACTGGCTAATAAAGAACATAAAGTCTTCCCCAGGTTGTGCATATTACCCTACTCCACTTTAAAATAAACGTCTGCTGCAATTTCCATCACGTGGATCCACATGGCACCTTTCAACCTAATAGCTGGGCAAGAGTTAAGTGGAGTCAGACTGTGGGAGTTACAGTCCTTGCTCTGCTCTTTAATAGGGGTGAGGTGCTGTGTGACCTCAGCAAAGTTACTTAACCCATTAGCATATCACTTGTTTTACAGTAAAATGGCAATAATAACTCATTATTATTAATATAATATTAATATTGTTAATAATATTATTATTAATAATGGTTGGGCATTTTTACATCTAATGCAGTGCCTGACCCTAAATATATGCCACTTCTTCTTCTTCTTAAATCTGTTAGAAGTGAACGCTAATTCCCTGAAGATAAGTCCTATCTGATTTATCGTAATGTCCTCCTGGCTCATAGTACAGACTCCATAAATGTTTTGTGAGATGAATTCAAGCCAGGAATTAAATCTCCATTTTAAATCCACTTAATATTTATAGAGAGCATAACCTGTGCCAAGTCCTTGTTAAAATTTAGCTCCAGGGATACAAACATGTGGGAGACAGTCTAACCAGGCAGATAGATTGTAAACAAATTAATTACAATATATCAGGGCTGCCAACAGAGGAATACAGGGTGCTATGGAAGCCCAGAGGATGCTGGGATACTGGTTAAAAGACTTTCCTAAAACCATACAGTTGTGTTTAGAGAAAACCTGGAACCAGAACCAAGTCCCTAGCGGACTATTGAACATGACCTTTGAGGCAATGATGATGACTGGGTACTCTTATCATTCAGGATACGAAAGATATACTATCCCCCATTTGAAAATTAGCTATACCTGGGAGTGTGCTGAGATGGTAATTAATTGTTGGGCAAATAAGGGTGTTTTTGAGTTGTTTGAGTTCTAGAACACTGCTTCTTTACCTTGGCCTCCCTTTCTTGGTTCGGTGGCTAGCCCCATGCAAATCCAGAATTAGCAGAGGAGGAAGTAGGGGACGATCAAACAGTGGGAAGAAATACTCTTGCTTATTTTTGCCCTGTCTGACACTGGACTCCAGCCCTAGGACACTTGTGAGAAAGAGAAAAACCATCTCTGATATCCAAAATCTGGCCTGACACTCACAGCTAGGCTTTCTTGTTTTCCTGTTAAACACAGTTGCACAGAACACCAACATCAGACAAGGCCACCCTATAACTGTGATAAAATGAGGCCAAAAATAAGACCACTCAGTAATCTTGTCTATGTATGACAAAAATAAAATCACTGGCAAACCACAAAAATGCCAAACATCGCCCAATCGTGGCTAATATAATAACTGCTACTTTTTTACCAGTTACAGTTGTAGCCCTATACCAGTCTTCCTGCCTTAAAGCTGAGATTAACTAAGAATATCTCATTACAGAATTGTCCCTATTTCCTGACAACATCCAATCCAGAAAAAAAGTCCTGCTTTCTTAAACTTCAACCAAAGTCACCTACCTCGAACGCAAATCCTATAACCTCTTTTCTAACATCTTGTTACTGAGATACCTCATGGTTCCTCATGGTGTGCATTCTCTTTTGCTGCAATGAGCAATAAATCCAACTTGTTCAACTACTAATATGTATCTGGTAGTCTTTGGCAGGAGGACATTCATCCTTGTAAATAGTATGTCCTCTGCCTTATACTGTTATAGAGTGTGTTGTCTGTCCATTCTTTCAGCAAACACTATTGAGCATCTCCTTTGTGCCAGCTATTCTTCTGAATATTTGAGATATCACAGTGAACAGAGCACAGAGGAAAAACCTAGTAGGACGAGACAGATCAAAATCAAACAAAAGGTAATTTTAGATACTATAAGTGTGATGCACAAAAATAAAGCATCGCAGTGGAATAGGTGACTAGGGTAGAGGGAGAGGTGTTATTTTAGGTAGAATAGTCAATGAAGGGCTCCCTGAGGAAGGGATGTTTTAGCCGAGGTCTGATTGATGAGAAGAAATAAGACGTGTAGAATAATACCCAGGCAGAAGAAATGGCAGGTGCAAGAGCCCTGAGGTAGGAACCTGCTGGGTATGTTTTGTAAAGAAAAGAGGCCAGGATGGCTAGGCTAGAGCAGAGATGGAGGGGGGTGGTCAGAGAGATAAGCCAGATCACACTGAGTATGATGAGCTTTGTGAGGAGGTAAAATTTTTTCCCAAGTCCAATGCAAAGTCATTGGATGAGACAATCTGTAAAAAGCTCCTCATAAAGTGTCAGGCATATAGTAAATACCTCATAAATGTCAGTTCTCTCCCTACTGTGAGGTGAAAGAGTAAGGCTAATGTCTCCTTTTCCTTTTTAGGAATTTATCTAATTTTATAGACGACAGTTGGTTGCATTTGGATGTTTTCAAAAACAATGAGTGAAAAGAAAATCATTATTGCTTGCCTCGTTTCCTGACTGGTCAGTTTTAGCTTCTTTGTGCCAGTTAAATCACACCGTTTAGCTGTTGTTTTCAGTCTTCCGACAAGAACTGATATGGTGTGAAGGAGAGAGACGAGGTGTGTGAGGGAAATTGATCTGACGAGAAAAAGAAAGCATGGAGCTCAGTCAGTCTCCATTTTCATGGTTTTTCTTCCATAAAGGGAAGAAAAAAGTCCCCACAAAAAGTTCGACAGCTGAGTTTTATTTTTGTTTCTCGCTTTTTCCCTTTTGGCATGCTGCAAGATGGCTGCCTCGGCTCTGAGTACCTCATCCACACACAATACCCAGCAACGAAAAGGCGACCTTTCCCTGCTTCGTCTCCCTTCTTAAAGGCAGGAGGCACCCAGAACACTTCCTCTCCCATTTCATTCACCAGGATTGGATCCTGTGCCCCTTCCTGATCCAACCACTGGGAAGGTAAATAGGATGGTTATAATGGACCCTGGTACATTACAGTTTATCCCTGAGTCAGGACGGGGAGTGCAGGATAGACACCTGAACGAAATTGGGGCTCTGCTGACAAAAAGAAAAGGGAGAGAATAATTAATAGCTTTTTGATCAATAGTTGTGATAGATATTACAAATGTGCCCCAATATCTAGTTGTCTTCTGGATTAGGCTTCCTACCCCATTGGAGATGAGCATGGATGAATGACTAGCTTTGGCCGATGAAATGTAAGTAAAAGTGAAATATGACTTAGAGGCTCTCTGAGTTCTGGTCTGCTGGAAGTGAGGAGTTAGGAGTGTAAGAGATGTATTATGAGTAATGCCTGAAAGATACAGGGATCAGAAGCAGGCAGGGAAAGCCTTCAGGCTGCATTGAAGGTCTGACATCCATCAGGAGAAATAAGAAGAGAGATATACAAGGAGGGCTGGGTAGGAAGAAGCTCCGACTGTGGTGCATCTCTGAGAAAGTCTTGGCCAAGGCCAAGGGGAACTTCAAATGCAGATTGCCTGTAGAGTAGTCTCATGTTGGGCAGTGATGGCCAGGCTCTAGTAACCCACCAGGCTGGGAGCTGCCCAGAGAGATCTTGGCCTCAGCTTGAACACAGCAAAAGATACGAAGGTGCCAACAGCTGGGAGCTGTCAGCCAACTTCACTCCTCACAGCAGCTTCTCTCTTGCAGGGAGATCCGAGCAGCGCATCTCCAATCCTGCTGCACAAGATGCAGCTCTTGACAGCCAGTGCTGGGTTCTCCAGCTGCGAGGACTCCGGAAGCTCTTGTGGAGGTGTTGCCTCCTCCATCAGCCTGGATTCCTAAGTCACTACATCAGGCAGGTCCCCACCCACACCCACACTGGACCTGCAGCACGAGCAAGAGAGGAACTTGTTTGTTGTGTCTAAGCCTCTGAGAGGTTAGAGTTATCATATATCATATCAAAACAGAGCATAGCATTTCACAGCGTATTATAAGACAGATACAGCAACTACCTGTGCCTGCTGCAGTATACATTTTCAAATGTATTGGCATAAAATTGATCACAGTATTTTCATGATTTTGATCTCTTTCATATCTGTGGGAGTGTGTGCCCCCTTTTGCCTTCCCATAGTGTTTATTTGCACTTTTTCTTTCTTTCTTTCTGGATTAGTCTTGCTGTAGATTTGTCCATTTTATTGGAGTTTTCAGAGTCTACTTTTAATTTTTAATTTTGTTTTGTTTTGTTTTCAATTTATTTATTTCCAGCCCTTATCTTTTATTCTTCTAATTTCTTTGAGTTTACTGTTATTTTTATAACTTCTTGAGTTAAACATCAAACTTATTTGTCTTCTTTCTTTCTTCTAAATGTTGCTTATGCTATACCCCAGAAGTTTTGATATTTCGTATTTTCAAGATTATTCCTTTATAAATACTTTGTAACTTCCATTACCTATTGATCCATGTATCATTGAGAATTTTTTTGTTTCCAAATGAATTTCTTTTTAAAAATGTATTAATATATTTACTATTGATTTTAATTTGTCATGGAGAGAGTTAACACTATGAAAGAGATGGTTTGAAATATATTGGGACTTCCCTGTCATTCTCCCTGTTTAATATTTGAACACGTTTCAAAACATTTTCTTATGACATGTGCTACTTGTTCAGCCCATGAATGACATTTTTTAACAGACAACGTTGAGTATATGTATGTTGCATCTCTGATTGAACTGTTAGCTCCGTGAGGACAGAGATGGTGTCCTATACTTTTTATTTCCTTACTGCACTATAAGAGCAGGTAAAATGTCTTTGTGTGAGTGTAAATGGAGGGGGGTGTGGGGGAGAGAAAGAGAATCACTGTAAAAACGTTTTTTAGCCCAACTACCATTGTTAATCCTAGGGCTAGTTTTTCAAGACAACTTTACATCATCTTTCTGAAAACAATAATAATGAATTTTTGAGTTCTTACTATGGGTGAGGCACAATGCTAACTACTTTGCATGGATTATCTCATCTAATCCTCATGAAAATCCTAAGGGTTATATTCCGTTGGGTGGTTCACAGACTTAATAGGAAGGCTGGGAACCAGATCTGGGAGGCAGTCAGGAAGCAAGGGAGACTGAGCAATGGGGACAATGCAGCCACGGTGCACTGCTCCCATCCACCGGTGCCACCATACCTGCCACTGCCTCTACCCACCACTGCTGCTGTCACAAACCCAACCCCACCCTCACTTAACTATGAGCCACTATGTCGAGATTCAAAGCCCCAGGAGGGAAGATCCAAGGTCAAATGCTGTTAGGTTCAGAGAAAGGAAGAAGCTGCCCTCCCATCGTGACTTAAACAGCAGGTGATTTCTCCAGAACTTGAGAGAGGGTTCATTTTCTGAGTAGTCTAAAAAGGCAGTTATCCACTACAATACGTGTAGCATTTGATTTAAGAACATTGAATCCAGTGCTCTCATTTGAGAAGGAGGAAACAGAGCAAAGAGGTCTTGCTCACCGATGCTTTATTAGTTAACAGAGCAAGAACTCAAACCCATGGCTTCTCATTTCCTGTCCAATGCTCTCGACAATATTGTTCTGCCTCTTTCATCCTGAAACACAGACAAGAGTGATGGCATCTCTCTGACTATCCTCCCTCGCAGATACTGTTCTTCCTTTGGGAGAATGAGAGATTGAGGGGTGTGGACCTTTGGGCTTCAACTAATCATCAGATTTGGGGGCAGCTTTGGCTCTGAAAACCTAGAGGGTTTACTGAGGAGCCCCAAGTTGCTGGTTGGGGAGGCAGGGGTGGAAGGTACTTAGCAGGGAGCTGCCATCACTGTAGGAGAGAAGGACAATCACATCTTTCCCTGGCGCCTGGCCCCAGCACATCTCCTTGGAGCTGAAGCTTGGCCTCAGTGGCTGCCACACTCCTTCTCCACCCCACAGCTTCCAGGGCATTGTGACCTCTCTGTTCCCTGGTTCCCTCTCTTTCCCCTTCAGATCAGCCAAGAGCAGACCCAAACTTCCAAGAGGAACTTTACTAGGAAACCAAGAGACAACAGTACCCACACAGTAATTCTTCAGCATAGAGAAGGGTAAATTTATACACCTTATCCTAACTAGATTAGATTATCAGGCACCCAGAAATACATCTTCCCAGGCCAGGGGCCACTTCCTGCCTGCTCCAGCCTCTGGTGCTCCTCTTCCTGGCAGGAGTGGTTGAAACAGTAACCTCAGTGTCTTCCACAGTCCTAATGCAGCAGATGGGCATGCCCAGATGGAGGCTGCTTCCATGATTTCTGACTGCCCATCAACACTCACACTCTTTGGGTGAGATTTGGCAAAAGCAAAACAGGAAAGTATTGGCTCATGGAACTGAAAAGTACATAAGCAAGGACCCCTTCAGCCGTGCTTTCACAAGATACTGAAAGTCATCAGGACTCGGCTTCATACTGTCTCTCAGCTCCGCCTCATTCTCAGGTCCCTCTAGCTGGCATGTGGGAGCAACAGACTCTCCACATCATGGTGGCAAAACAGCTACAGCAGCTCCTCATGTGTGCTCAAGTTCAAGGCCAACGAGAAAGCCCATTCAACTTTTCTGGTAATTCCTGCTAAATGCCTGATAGTCACTCTGACCGGGCCTGCTTTCCATCACATGCTCATCCATGAACCAGTCACTGAGGACAGGAGGGTGTGGCAATTTGATTGGCCAGGCTTGCTCCCCGCCTCCGTCTAAACTGCAGAGCCTAAGAGTGAGGACGAGGAAGAGCGGAGCTTAGGCATCAAGTCGGGCTCCCCTGCCCTTTCCATTCCTTGCACTAAAAAGTGCCTTTTCAGAATGGGAATCTGGTGAAATCACCTATCTTCCTTAGACTCTTCAATAGCTCACCGTTACTGGACTCGCATGATAAAGACGAAAGTCCTAGACTTGGTGGACCAGGCCCTGCTTGGTCTGACCTCTACCCACCTCTCCTGCTTCTACATTCCTTCCATCACCTTCTTCGGTTTCTTGTGCACTTTGAGTTCCTCCCACTACTAGGCCTGCCCCACAGCTGTGCCCTCTGCCTGGAATGTGTTTTTCTCTCCTCTTTGCCTAATTAACTCCTGCTTAGCCTTCAAACTTGACTCAGGTTATTTTTTTTTTCCTGTCTCTATGTGTTTGTTTATTGTTGTTATTATCTACTACTTAATGAAGGAAATCATACGATATTTGACCTTCTCCCTCTGACTTATTTCACTTTGCATAATACCCTCAATGTCCATCCATGTTGTCACAAATGGCTGGATTTCATCGTTTCTTATGGCTGAGTAGTATTCCATTGTGTATATATACCACATCTTCTTTATCCATTCGTCCCTTGATGGGCACTTAGGTTGCTTCCAAGTCTTGGCTATTGTGAATAACGCTGCAATGAACAGAGGGGTGCATGTATCTTTACACATTGGTGTTTTCAAGTTCTTTGGATAAATACCCAACAGTGGAATAACTGGATCATATGGTAGTTCTATCCTTGATTTTTTGAGGAATCTCCATACTGTTTTCCATAGTGGCTGCACCAGTTTGCACTCCCACCAGCAGTGTATGAGAGTTCCCTTCTCTCCACATCCTCTCCAACACATGTTGTTTCCTGTCTTGTTAATTATAGCCATTCTGACGGGCGTGAGGTGATATCTCATTGTAGTTTTGATTTGCATTTCCCTGATAGTTAATGATTTTGAACATCTTTTCATGTGTCTGTTGGCCATCTGTATATCTTCTTTGGAGAAATGTCTGTTCAGGTTTGACTCAGGTTTTATTTCTTCAGAGAAGCCTTGTCTCACCTCGCTGACAAGGTTAAATTTCCCTGTTACAGAGCCCATGGGTCCTCAAAGCACTTGTCACAGTTGCTGTTCTAGGTTTCTGTATGATTCTTAGCTTAACATCTGTCTCTACCACTAGACTATCTGTTCTTTAAGGCTGAGAAGAGGCCTGATTTGGCTTCGCCATTGTTTCTCCAGCACCTTGCTCAGTGTTTGGACCAGAGCAGGGGATCAGGATACATGCGAGTATCCATCTATGCCGCCATGGAGGTGACCTTCTAGAGAAGGAGACGGACCAAAAAAAAATAGATGCCCAAAATCACCAGTCTACGTAAATGCAATGAAGAGATTCAGCCATGCAACAGGCTGAGTTGAAAAACACAAGAGGAGGAGCTACTTAGATGGTGATGGTGACATTTAAGGTGACACCTGAGGATAGCAAGGAGCTAGGTAATGAAAGCTTCTTGGCTCCGTGTTTCAGTCAGAGTGGCCACTTCAGAGCACCAAGACTCGGGGCTTGGAACCAAGGAACAGGTGGAGCCCCAAAAATGGAGAGAAAAGTATGCTGAGCAAATTTCCTAGGATTTCAGAGCAAGAAGGGGTCCCAGGAAATGTGGTCCAGTGCCCTGCCACCAAGCAGCTGGTGGGACCCCATTTCAGAGCTCACACAATGTATCTACTTCCTTTGCTCTAGGCTGACGACTAATTAGGCTGTTATTTTTAAAGGGAGGGGGCGGGGCAGAAGCCAAAGATAGACTTCAATCGTCTTGTAAAGCACCCTTTTCCCTCACCAGTCATCATCGCCAGCCCTCACAATTTGATATTACATTTTTTTTAATTGAGGTAAAATCCACATAGCATAAATAAACAATTTTAACCTAACGATTTAGTGGCATTTGGCATTCACAATGTCGTACAGCCATCACTACTATCCAGTTACAAACCGTTTTCATCACCCCAAAAGGAAACCTTGCACCCATTAAGCAATCACTCCCTTCCCCCACCCTCATTCCCAGCCCCTGACAACCGCTAATATGCTCTCTTTCTCTAAGGATTTGCTTCTTCTGGATATTTCATATAAATGGAGACATTATTACACTTAAAATTTGGGGTTATTCCGTAGTATATTTACATTATCAAAGCTTGTACATTGTTTTGTGCTCCTGTGAATTTATAGACTAAATAGGTCCAACTGAGATCTAGAATAAAAGGTTTTATTCAGAGTCAGTGGTTATTTGCAATAATGAGGGGAAACTAGGAAAAGATTTACAGCAGGCAAGTGACAAACGTGTTGCTTGGTGCCGGATTATCACTATGATGAAAGTTTAATGCACATGTAAAACAAGTAATGTCGTGTCCTTTTCTCTGAAGTAAACTATTCAGAAAATATTCTCATTTCCTTCGGGGAACTCTGAGCCTTTTCCCTGAGCATCTGAACATTCAGGATACGAAAGACATCTACTAGCCTACGTAGAATGGAAGAGGCTGCCCTGATGAACTGAAGAGAGATCAAGCTGGAATTCAAACCATGAGCAGGAAGTAATTTGCATGAAAATTTTTTTGTATATGTATTTTTTTACATATTATTTTTATAGATTTGAAAGGTGGTTGAATAATCTTCAGTAGCTTAGAAAAACACACAGAAAGACTCTTTGAATGTTGTATATTCATTTACAAATTTAACGTTAAACTTTTAAATGTCCTTTCACTTGAATTACATTTAAGATCACATATTTTAAATTATAAAACACAATCAAACTTTAGGGAAAACTGGGAGTAACGGTTTAGATACATATATATGAAGTCTTCGTTACAACAGAATGTCATTTTATAAGTTCAATTTTTGAAGATGGGATGTTAACAATTACATATTTGTTCCTCTAAACAGGAAAATAAAAGGAAGCTTGATATTGAAATTCTGAAATCCACGTTTCTCCTGAAAAGTCCTTTTCTTCCAAAGGAATTCCTCTCCCTCCGGGATTACTTTTTTCATAGACTACTTTAAATGAGCTGAATTCTCACCCTCATGATTGCCTTACAAATGTAGTTGAAAGCCAAAACAATATATTCTAACATGCTAAGGAAACCCTTTCTTATTTATAACACCATCACTTCCAAAAGTATTGGTAATTCATGGAGATCAGTCAAACCTTTATGCTAGAATCTAAAAAATTTGGCTAACACAGCCAGACTGTCAATACCATGTCTAAATTTAGTTGCTAATTGGCCTATCGAATGGCCTTGTTGCCATGACTAACCAAACAATATACATGAATGGTTAAGATTAAATTGCTTGGAAAAGAGGGAGGGAACTGGAAGGTGAAAATGAGACATTTAATCATTAGCTAAAGCACATGGAATTTGGACTCTTGTGTCTGGACTCAAAGGGATTTCTAAAGGAAATGATCCCCAAATTCAGGCTCCTTTAGTAGAGCAAGTTTGCCAGGACAGAGAGATAATGAAGGCATCATTTTCTGATTTTAAATGCTTCAACAGATGACCAAAGAAAAAATTTATTAAACTACTATAGTGGTTCCTAGCTTAAAGATCTGAAAATGTGGCTTCAGATACAGTATCTCAGGCTGGAAACTTCCTGGACTGGAGCTGCTTTCTGAATCCCAATTTCTTACAGACTCTCAATCAAACCTCCTTGAGCTTCTCCAGCCTCCCCCCACAAGTGGCTGCTTCTAACCCCATCATGAATCGGGCTTCTTCCTAAGATGCTTTGTTAAATTCCACAGAAATTCAATTTTCTGAATGTCTTAGTGATGATCCTGGTGAATATTCATGTTATGCTTAGATGGAACAGGGCAGGAAATTGAAGACTTAGGATTTGGGCGTCAGACAGACATGGAATCAATTCTTGACATTTATAACTGAACAACCTAAAGCCCCTTAACCTCTTTAATCCTATGATATGGCCACAATCTGTACAACAGAGAGCACACAGACTCTAGTGCCAGACTGCCTGGGTCCAAATCCTAATTCACCTCTCACTAGCAAGTTACTTAGTCATTCTTTGCCTCATTTTCCTTATTTGTAAAAAAGAGAAAATAATAGTACCTAGATCAGAAGGTTGATATGAGAATTAAATGAGTAAAAGTCTGTAAATCACGTCAGTGTCTGGCATGTAAGAGGCATATAAGAGATTTCAGTAGCAGTAGTAGAAAAAGAAATGTTATTGTGGGCCTGCCCTGGTGGCCTAATGGTTGAGTTCAGCACACTCCACTTTAGCCCCAGTTCGGTTCCCCGGCGAGGACATATACCACTTGTCTGTCAGTGGCCATGCTGTGGCGGCAGCTCACATACAAAAAGAGGAAGATTGGCAGCAGATGTTAGCTCAGGACGAATCTTCCTCAGCAAAAGAAAAAAAGAAAAGAAAAGAAAAAAGAAAAGAAAAGAAATGTTATTGTCATTATTATCTAGCAGTTTTGTATGGGAATTACATGAGATCATAAAGTGGCTCACAAAGAGTAAGCATTCAATCAGTAGTGCTTATTATATACGGCTGGCTTCAGAAAAGACAAAGGCAGAGAATGCTTGTTCTCATTCATTTAGCAATAAACATTTTTAGTGAGTAACTATAAAATGCTGGCAACAGTGCCAGGTGCTGACCACACAGAGATGCAAAGACAGGAAGCCAATCCTCAACAACCCTCAGGCTAGCAGGGAAACGAATGCATGATGGAGTGTTTTAGGTGTTATGATACATGTTTAGGATAGGATTCCTATCCTAGGATTTAGCATAGGATTCCCTGGTGGCCCAGAGGGAGGAGATCAGGGAAGTCTCCCTAAAGGAGGTGGCACTGGAGTTGAATCTTTAAACATGAATGATGCCAGCCAGGTGGCGAAGACAAGTGGGCGTTCCAGGAGAGGAAGCAGCCACACCTCACACTGCTGCCAAGGGCCTCTTTCTGTCCCAACACAGCTTAGCTTAGAAAAACACACAGATGATATCATTCTCTTCTTTACATCCCATCTCGGCCCCTCACTGCCAAGAAGACAAGGCTAAGCTCTCTACCTGGCATTCAAGCCTTTTTACCACCTGACCCTACCTCCTTTGTAGCTCCATCTCTGGCCACTCCTCTCCATGAGCACTGTGTTCTGAGCACTCTATACGGGCTGTCACTGCTGCACCTTTGCTCACACAGGTGCCCCTGCCCAACATGCCTTCCTCCCTCTCCTCCATCCTCCATCTGGTATTTTCATACTCAACCTTCAAGACCCATCAAATGTCACCTCCTTGGCAAGTCTTCTCCAATCTTCCTGGGAAGTAATAATTCCTCTTCCCTCTGTACTTTGGCACATTCCTTACCGCATTGTATCATTACATCTTGTTTATCTCCCTCCCCCACTCCCACTAAAATACAAATTCCGCAAGGTCCAGGTTTTATTTGACTTTGCATTCCCAGAGCTTAGCCAAACACATGGTAAGCTCACTATAAACTTGAGCTATTATTTCTCTGATGGATGCTGAGCAAATGTTCACTGAGTCATGGAGTCAGTGTAAGGAGAACTTGCTGAGGAAGGAGTCAGTCAGCCACATCAGAGATTGTTCACAGCAATTCTGTGCAGAGAAAATCAAGCAGCATTTCCTGGCTTTCTTGCTCCTTAGTCTCCTGAGCGTTTGCTTTTGAAATGTACAGCCAATAAGAAAAAAGTGATTGGAAGAAATTACACCTTTGGAGTCCCATGTCCCTATGAAACACACAGTCCTGATATTTTAATTTCTCTTGCCATCCAATGAGCTCTCATCAGCCATTAGAGACTGTGACCTAGATTGTCCTGCACAATAAGTTGGAAGTAATTCTTACCTGTTGGCACAGAACTCAATTCTCATCCTCCATGGCTTGTCAGGGACGTACATGAGACCAACTCAGGCTCCGCGATTACAAAAGAGAGCCTTGCCCTCAGATTCCCACACTGAATGGTGCTGCAAAGCACTTCACCAACGTCAGTGGGAATGAACCACATCTAAGAGGAGAAGACCTACGGCAGCAAAAGTAGAATAAGGGCATTTAACATCAGCAACCTTTTTTCCCTCTCGTTTGCCATGTCACCAGGGTTGGGCTGCTGGAGTAGTCACATAATGTGGCCATGCTCATCAAAAATTGAGATGGCCATTATCAACCCAATCTTACATGCGAAAGTGCCCACAGATACTTCTTCTGCAAGTAGGGCACCCTCCACCTGTGCCCTATGCTACCACCCCATGCTACCAAAAAAGACAACTCACTTTTACCTCTTTCCTCTCTGCAATTGGAAGCTTCAGTTTTTGCCTCCTCTCTTGCTTTAAGAATGTGAAGATCTCCACCAACTATAGAAATAAATTCTACTGTTTGATTCTATCCCCAATGCTCTTTCTAACTTTTCTCACTTCCCCAGTTTATAGCCTGTCTTTCCACGATCTATCTGTCTACTCATCAGGAGTATTTGTTGAGTGTCTTCTGGGACCACCAACCTCTGGAGTTCTTGTAAAGTGGTGAGACAAGTAAAATCTCTACTGTTCACAAAACTGTTAGGTATTGCTACTTGTCACTGAAATCATCTTAATTGATATGCTAGGTGACAGTAGTGGACTGCTCTGGTTTTGGCCTGCCTGGCATTTCTTCCCCCTTCTTATCACAAGAACCTGACTTTCATTTGGGGAGCTCTCCATCTCCCATTCAATGTAGTCCTGATAGGATTGTGAGACATGACAGCTCACCAAGGAGAAGAATTGGTTGAGGAGTGGGCTGTGGTCCAAGCTGGGCCAACCCAACTCTCTCCTAGGAATCTTAATCTTGAGCAGAGTGACAAAAGGGTGGAAAGCATTGGGAGCTGAGTCATCCTGATGGCAATGCCCAAAAAACCCTGTTCATGGAATATCCAGAGCTTCCCTCATTACTTTTTTCCTGAGGCCTGCTGTTAATGAAATTTGAGGCAATTCACTAGCACCCAAGTTCAAGGTCAAAATGATTTTGATAGAAGGAAATACTTTTAGCTTAAAAAAAGTTTAATTTTAACTACTTTGACATTCTATGTCTATTTATCTATGACAAATTCCTCCTCTGATTCTATAAAGCTTTGTGATTGCCTTTCAATATATCCCATTTTTTAAGTTAACCTGACTTGGTTTCTAACTGTAACCAAAGGAATGTAACTGATAGAATGACAAATATATTAATTAATAAATGCTTCTCCAGAAACCAACCTAGAAGTACCAACTAAAATATGTAGTTCTTCCATAGTTATCATAGTTATAATATGCATTCTCATACAGTTTGACTTATTAAAGTGGTAATTTCCAAAATGAGATAATCCCATGGCTGCTAAAATCCAAATTGGAATCTCTGAGAATGTTCTTTGAAAGTGCTCAGCTTCTATTGCAGTTGTTCCTGTATATATATATGGCAAAAAAATATATTTAAAAGATCTTTTGATGGGCCGGCCCCGTGGCTTAGTGGTTAAGTGCGCGCGCTCCGCTACTGGCGGCACGGGTTCGGATCCCGGGCGCGCACCGACGCACCGCTTCTCTGGCCATGCTGAGGCCATGGCCCACATACAGCAACTAGAAGGATGTGCGGCTATGACATACAACTATCTACTGGGGCTTTGGGGGAAAAAAAAGGAGGAGAATTGGCAATAGATGTTAGCTCAGAGCCGGTCTTCCTCAGCAAAAAGAGGAGGATTAGCACGGATGTTAGCTCAGGGCTGATCTTCCTCACAAAAAAAAAAAAAAAAGATTTTGAGTTTTGTTTGATTTTTTTTTTCCTTTTGAAAAATATAATGTGGTTAAAATAAAGCTTGATCTTTATGCCTTGGGAGTTCATTTCTGCTACTTGTCACAAGCTGGGGAGATGCTCTGGTTGGAGGGGCAGGTCCTTTCCTCTAAGCTAAGAAATTTAATGGACCCAATATTCTCAAGTCTCCTCCCCCACACCATTCATAATCTTTCCTAAGGGAGAAAATGGATCTTCACTTATATTACTCTAATTAGTGTTCTTGGTAAGTCTTAATTTGACCGGCCCAGATTCATCCTGCAGAAAAACGCATTTCACTGTTGGTGGATGACAAGCTGCTAATGCAGGGGAGCCCCAGAGAAGCTCCTTGGCAGGCTTACCGACTTCGCATTGTTTCCTAGAAGACTACTGGAAACCTCCACCCACAGCTTTGGATACCATTTTTAAAAAATGAAGTCTTTATCCCTTGACAGTTAAAAATGGTTAAGGCAATTCACCAGAACACAAGTTCAAAGTAAAGATGATTTTGATAGAAGAGAAATACATTTAGCTTAAAAAAAAAAAAAAGGATTATTTAATTTTAACTACTTTGCCGTTGTTCGTCTATTTATCTATTGAACATCAGCATTTATTCCGGGCTCTGCATGCAGACCTGTAAATACCTTGTTTAGATTGCTTCACTCTGACACTCTCTCAGTAGAAATGTTTCCTTGTTCTTATGGTAAATTCCACCTATTATCTTCCATACTTGCCACCAGTTGCCAAGGAAACTTTTCTTCCTTGTGTATAGGAGAATTTTATTGGTTTTTTAAAAAATCTCTTTGAGGGCAGTTGTATATTGCATTTCTCATTCTCATCAGGCAATGGGAACGGAAACATAGTTTCTAATCCTAATGAGCAAAAGTTTGAGCCAAACATGTAAATGATATATCTTAAAACATGTTTTGCCACATGAGCTAAGACAGTGGTTGGTAAATGCTAGTTCTTAGACTAGCTTATATGAGAAATAGTAGAGGAGCTTCTTTAAAAAGCACAATCCCTGGCCCTCACCTGAGCCAATGAATCGGAATCATTTTAATGGAAAATGTATCTATTTGAAAGACTAAATTGGAGCTACATATGCCACATAAAAAGGTGTCCAAGAGACAGTGGCCCCGAAAAGCAAGTAACAGAACAGTAGATATAGAATGATCACATTTGTGGAAAAAAGATATAAATACGCATATGATTGTGTTATGTAGAAAGGTTTTCGAAGACATTATACAATAATATATTCACAGTGGATTGTTCTAGGAAGTGCGAAGTGGAGGATCGAGGATTTACTTTCTCCTTTTTACCTTTCTGCACTTTTTGAATTATTTTAACCAAAAGCACATACTACTTTTGTAACTGAAATTAATTAATCAACAGTGAAAAATACATTAAAAGCTTCCTGGGGCATTCCGATCATCAGCCAGTTTCAGGGACCACTGCACCAGGCAAACGAGATAAAACTCCATTAGTTGAATTTCTCAATTAAAAGAATTGCACTTTCTCTCAAGATGCAAGTTCTTCTAATTATCCTCCCAGTACCAGGCCTCAAAGCAATGTTGACACCTGCCAGCACTTATCTACACAGAAAGTAATAAAGGAGGATGTATGACGGAGGAACAAACAAACAACTTATATTGAAATTTGAAGGTGGAAACATTACAGCCCAAGGAGAAAAAAGCCGTAAAATTACTTTTATAGAGACGAAGACTAGGAAACTAAATTCTTATCCACCATCTTATAGTTCCATAGTATAAAGTACTTTGTCTCACTTCATTTAATGAAAAGATCCATAAATCAAGGTAACATTTTACTGCTTTAGTTCCCTCTTAGAAAGTTTGATTGTCAGTGGCCAACATATTAGCTCTTATTATTAGGAACTGTAATCATTTATCATTTTGACGTAGGTCTTAATGAAATAGGCTGAGTCAACCCAAAGCAGAATATTCTTTAGCATTCCTTAATGGGAAAATTCTGTTGCCACTAGCCAAAGAACAAGAATCTTCTACTCTTTAGATTATAGCTTTGAGACACTACCTTTTACACATTTTTGCTTTCCTTTACCCACCTCCATGCTGGAATGTTGGCCCAGCACTCTGCTATTAGCCATTTAGAGATCCAAGCGACTTTAGAAGCATGTGGAAGAAATCTCAAGACAGAAATTCCTGCAGGTAGGAATTGAGAAAGACACAAATGATTCTCAGCTCAGGCCTGCCTTCAGAACATGTGGTACCAGGTCAGCATTCAGATTCCCTGTGGCCATGGAAATTTTAATTCAGTAAGTTGGGTACTGCTAGCCCTGGTGGTCTAGCGGTTAAGATTTGGTGCTCTCACCACTGTGGCCTGGGTTGGTTTCATGGTCAGGGAACCACACCAGCCGTCTATCAGTCATCATATGGTGGCGGCTGCGTGTTGCTGTGATGCTGAAAGCTATGCCACTGGGATTTCAAATACCAGCAGGGTCACCCACAGTGGATAGGTTTCAATGGAGCTTTCAGACTAGACAGATTAGGAAGAAGGACCTCGCCACCCATGTCTGAGAAAATTGGCCATGAAAACCCTGTGAATAGCAGCAGAGTATTGTCTGATATAGCACCAGGAGGTAGAGAATGATGCAAAAAGACTAGGCGGGGTTCAGCTCTATTCTACACAGGGTTGCTAGGAGTTGGAACTGACTCCATGGCACTAACAACAAAAAAGTTGGGTACTGGGCCCTGGAATCTGAATTTTGGCCAGTGCCCCAAGTGATTTTGGAGAGAAGTTGGAGCCACCATACCAGTCCTCCACTGTCTCGCCCTAGACAGGAGATAAATGAACTTATGTGTTTGTTACCAAATGGGATTTTCTGTTATTTGTAGAATCCAATAAAATGCATATCTTAGCACGCCAATGTGGCCCCCTTACTCTCATTTAAGTATGTGCCTGCTGATCACCAGTTTCTCTGATAAGCTTGCTTTTCTATTTTTCCACCCTTATTTCCAAAGACTGTTTGCATCTTCACACTTTTTTTTTCCCTTTATCTTCCCAAAGCCCCAGTAGATAGTTGTATGTCATAGTTGCACAGCCTTCTAGTTGCTGTACGTGGGACGCGGCCTCAGCATGGCGGGACAAGCGGTGCGTCAGTGCGCGCCCAGGATCCGAACCCAGGCCGCCAGTAGCAGAGCACACGCACTTAACCACTAAGCCACGGGACCGGTCCCCTGCATCTTCACACTTTTAACTTTGGGGACCACTTCTCTTTAGTCTGAGAAGTTTGTCCTGTCTTTTCCTGAAATTTCTATTTTCAAAATGTAAATATGCCTAGCGGCCAGCCTGGTGGTATAGCAGTTAAGTTCGCGCACTCCACTTCAGCAGCCTGGGGTTCACAGGTTCAGATCCCAGGCACAGACTGTCACACCACTTGCCAAGCCATGCTGTGGAGGCATCCCATACAAAGTAGAGGAAAATGGGCATGGTTGTTAGCTCAGGGCTAATCTTCCTCACACACACACACCAAAAAGTAAATATGCCTAAATATGAAATGCCTATTTATAGATTACTTCATTATAAAACAAATTATAATATAATCCACAATAAATTGAAAAAGTTTACAGACAGCCTGAAAAAATGTCAAGCTTTTAGCTGTCATAAATTCACCAATTTATTCATTCATCTAGCAAATGTTTGTTGCATACGTATATTATCTGAAGAACGATTTGCTAAACACTGAAGGCTAATCCAAGAGAATAAAATCTACTTTCTCCCCTGGGGTTAGGGGATAAAAGTTACACAAGCCTGAAATAGATATTTAATAATGCAAGGACAAAGGTGATCAAGCGGTCAAAAAGAGGTTTGGCCAAAATTATATTATCATTTAAAGAGGATGGAAATTACACTGGCTGGAACAATTTTCTAAACAATTGTCTTTCTGAATAAAACGTTTGCTTCAGTAAATCAAGCTTTTTGGAAAAAGTTTTTTCAAGGGCAAATAGTAAGACTATTTTGGAACAAAGAGGGTCATTTACGAAAAAGAGAAAGAGTCAGAAGGCATTTGTAGAAGAAAGCAAATGTTTCCATGTCCAGCCCTCAGTTCCACATGTAGCCTTATTATTTTTCCCAAGGGACCCATTAAGCCCTCAAGTAAAAATGAAGCTGGATTCCAAATCATTCCTGCGAACTAGAATTCCAAAATGGTGATGTAAATGATTTCCTTACATACTCTGTTTGTGTATGTACTTAGTACCCTCACCAACAGGACTGTAATTACACTGGATGCAAAGACTGGTGCTTCCAAGTCCCCACGGTGTAAGCACAGTGCCCCCTCAAATCTGGAGCAGGAGAAAGCCTTTTGAATTAAATTATAAAGCGACAATGTATGTGAAATCATGTTAAAGGCAGAGAAATTATATAGAAATAAGGCTGTGCAGTTGTCAGATAAATGTGGAAAAAGAACCCAATAAATTTTCTTCGTGCTCCGTTTCACTATATCCTCATGTATTCCCTTCGATGTGTCATGCCAACCAAACCTAGAAGCTATAGATTTAGAGAAAAGGAAATGTGAATTAAGCATCAAAGAACTCTACTTTGCAAAAGGTCACTTTCCTTGAGTAGTAGAAAGCATATTGTCTTTTATTAAAATAAATAATTAAACAAATGCATTTTTTAAAAACCCAGTAGCTTTATCCAATCACAGAATCATAAGATCCATACTTCTCGTATCATAAAATAATTTGGCTTGTCCCTGAAAAAATAAATAAATAAAAATGTTGCTTTTGGATTTGTAATTGACAGCTTCTACTCTTCCACAAATGCCAATAATAGACATTCTTGAGAGCAGGAAGGAAAGGATGTTGCATAGATTTGTTTAAAGTATCCCTTGGACTTCTCAGAATATCCCCAACATCAAATATTCTGTACCATGTCTCTGTACAGATCTTTGGGTTGGTCAAGCCAAGCATCTTTGTAATGGGCATCTGGTTTTTCTCTACTAGGTCTCCTGCTTTGCAGGAACTTCTCCTACCCCGTTCAAACCAGGTGGCTTTGTTGATGGCTCCCAATTAGAATATCAGAGATAGGCACATGACCCTTAAAAAATATCTAAGAGTATTATGTCTTCTTGATTAATTGACTTCTTTATGATTATGAAATGAACTTTAGCCTTTTTTATCCCTGATAATATAACCTTGCTCAGAAATCTACTTGG
Source organism: Ceratotherium simum simum (assembly GCF_057802395.1). Classification (NCBI taxonomy): domain Eukaryota; kingdom Metazoa; phylum Chordata; class Mammalia; order Perissodactyla; family Rhinocerotidae; genus Ceratotherium; species Ceratotherium simum. The sequence continues at coordinate 18,767,542 of NC_141924.1, forward strand.
TAGGGTATCCATAACAATAATTTTTTGTTGGAGAATAATGTTAAGGAACAAATTCTAGATTTTTTTCTCCCATATCCAAAAACTGTGGTCAATATCAAAAGACACTTTCGTGAAAAACGACCATGGATATTTTCACTGGCTCTCCTTTTCCTTCATTGAGAAGTGTAAGGTTTAAAATTTCCAGATGATCATGAATTCTCAGGGCCTGACCATACATGGTCTTTAAATATTTTGGAAAGGTTTTACCTGGATATTGGCTACACTCCAATGGTGAATTACATTCTGCCTCTTGAGATTTAAGAAATCCCTTTACCTTTTTTTTTTAATTGTGGTAAAATACTCATAATATAAAATGTACTGTCTTAACCATTTTTAAGTGTACGGTTCAGCAGTGTTAATATTGTTGTCCAACCAATCTCCAGAACTTTTTCATTTTGCAAAACTCTACACCCATTAAACAACAACTCTCCATTTCCCCCTCCTACAAATCCCTGGCAACCACCAATCTACTTTCTGTCGCCATGAATTTTACTTCCCTTTATTTTTTAAACAGCATTTTACCTTATTAATATCAAAGTATTACTTTTTTTGCAAAAAATTCAGACAGTTTGGAAATGTACAAAAGTAGAAAATTTGTTCCATTCGTAATCCCATAGCCCAGAGATAACGACTATTAACAGTTCTGTGTAGGTGAAGCTGTGCCTTTTCTCTATACATCTATTTAGGAAGGGACGGAGTGGGGGGCTTGAATCACACACCCTCCTGAGAGATCCTTTGATCACAGCACCTCTAAATTTCATAGTCCTCACACTGATCTTCCCTCACCATGGTTCTGTGCTCATTTTGTGCTGTTCACAGATCATAATTCATAGGCTCCAACCCTCCCTCCCCCAACCACGGGTAATTGCCATGTCCACAATCCACTCCCCTCGAAAGGACCAGAAAGTGCATGTAAACATGGAATTTCAGTTTAAGACCTTATCATTTACTTCCCTTCTCAATACAAACAGAAAAAAGTAGCAGACAATTAAATGGAAGCACAAAAGATTTTATAAAAGATTTTAAATAACTGATAATAAATAAATATGATTTATTTAAAATAAACAGTCTCTTAAATATTACTTTTTCCAACAACCAAATGAAAAGTAGCCCATGTAAACTCTCCACAGGGTCTCCTCCTTGGATTCACCCTGCTCCTAATCTTGTTCCCTTGGCTATAAGTCCTCCATCATTTCTAAGATGAGTTCTTTTTCTAGCCTCCTTCAAGAGACTATCTCGCCACCTTTCTGAAAATCACATCCCCTATGAGCAAGGCTGTTCTCACTCAAGTTCCCTCACCCACTCCAGCAGTACATGCCCTGGTCTGTTATTTAGTCTGAAATAAGACTCCAGGAGCTCCAGTAGGATGGTTCCTGGGGGCTTCTCATTTCAGGTTTCTGCAACCTTGTGAGTTACAAATATGTTTCAATATTATTCCTAGCTTCCAGTTGGATCAGGCACCCATATAAACACATGGTCATCACCCCCATGTCTTGTTGTTCCCAACATCTGCATCATCTCAGGACCGATTAATATAACATTAGCTGCTACAACAAATAAACTCTCAAATCTCAGTAGCTTGACACACGAAGCCTAATGAAGATGTCTTGGTTGGTAGGAGACCTTCCATGTGGTTGTTCAGGAGCCAGACCCCTGCCATTAGTGGCCCTGTCATCTGTTAGGTCCTCAAAATCCTCCATGGAGGACCCTCTGGAGGCTTCTATGTTCAATTAGTAGACACGGGAACAGACGTGAAAGATCGTGTAGGAGTTTTTATCAGCCAGATCTGGAAGGGGTATGCAGCTCTTCTGCCCAGGTTCCAATGGCCAGAACTCAGCCACAAGGCAAGGGAGAGAGGGAAATTTAGTACAGCTGCATCCCATGAGGTAAAGGAAATAGGTTTTGTGAAAACATAGCAGTCTCGGCCACTACCTCCATAGTCTCAGTTTTAAGCACTCCACCCTCTCCCTGATGATCACTTCCTATGTTTCCAACTCATTTCCTTATGTACCCAAGTATAGTAATGCGGTCTCCCCCAGCACCTCCAATCCAATGACCCTATCATCTCTTCATTCTCTCATCCCACCTCCTATGTCTTCACTTAACTTTTTACTTGGCTTGGATGCCAAGTTCTACTATTAAAATCACTCCCTCTTGTACACCTTTAACTCTCTTGTCTCTCTCTCCCTTCCTCTTAGAATGTCTATTGGTTGCTGGCAATCATCTCAATGAAGCTTGAGCCCCTATAACTAGGGATCTGCAACATACTAGGAGCAACTAGTTCAGAACCCTCTGCCGCCATATCTGGTTCAGGACTTTGTGCTCTGCTTGCCAGTGGCATAGTATAACCAATCCACCTGTGTGGATACATGACCTTTCTTTCCTGGTTCTCAGACATGCCAATCCTCAACTCTATGAACTTTTGGTTTGGTATTGATTCATAATATCTGCCTACTTCTCAAAACCTAATGTAACTCTGAATTCCTTATCATCACTGTTCCTAAAATCTCTTTAACCAAAAATTATTGCCTTGCTCAACCCTACCTATCTGCATATCTACCTCTCTAGCTCCCCTCTACAGATCTCCAAATAAATAATGACCACAACCCAAGCTGACAGTGGAATTTGGGAAAGAAAGATGCAGAGGGTCTTTCAAATAAAAGGAACAAAATGAAAAAAGACTGAGCAGTGAGGGGATGGATAATAAAGTTAGTTAGATTGGGGAGGCCCTGTCATGGAGACAACCAGACAGAGACTGTAGCAGTAGATGACTGGAAACCATTATAACTTTCTGAGAAAGATTAAAACATATAAAGCTACAATAATAAAAAGCTGTGGCATTGGTGTGTGAGACAGAAATATTAATGGAACATAGGAGAAAGTCCATAAATTGACCTAAAATTGTATGAGAATTTAGTATATGATGAAGGTGGCATTTCAAATCAGTAAGGAAAAGACGGATTATTTAAGTCTTGTGGTTGGGACAACTGAATAGCCATCTGGAAAAAAATAATGTTGAAGTCATGCCTCATACCTTACACCAGAATAAATTTCAGATGAATCAAAGATTTAAATGGAAAAAAAAAACTTTACAAGTACTAGACAAAAATTTAAGATAATTTTTATAAACATTGAGTATGAAAGTCTTGCTAAGTATGAAACAATCCCCAGAAGTCAAGAAAAGATTAATAAATTCCATTTTTTTAAAGACAAGCAACAAGTTAGAGGGAAATATTTGAAACTGTAGAATGAAGGCTAATTTCTCTAAAATATAAAGATTTCTTCAAATAAATAAGAACAATCTCATGACTCAATAGAGGAACACAGAAGATATTGCCAAAAAGGAAAATACAAATATCCCTTAAACATATGAAAATATACTCAACCTTATTTATAACAATAAAAAATATAAAATTACATCCACACTGACATATACTTTTCCCTCTATCAGATTAGTAAACTATGTTAATGAAGGTCTAAGGAATTTTCTCACACAAAACTGGGGAGAATGTAAGTTGATAAATCTTTCTGGAGGCTAATCTGGCAATATCAAAAGTACATACCCACGTCGCCTTTGATCCAGTCATCTTACTTCTAAGGATCATTCCTACAGATATACTCACACATGTGCAAAATAATTTATGGAGAGAATTTCTCACTATAAAATTGTTGGTAATTGCAACAGATTGAGAACAACCTGAAAGCCAATCAACAGAAATATGATTAAATTGATTTTCCATGCAGTAGTACCCTACACAGTCTTTAAAAAGAATGAAAAAGAGCTTTAAGTATTGACAGGAGACAATTTCCAAGTTATATTGTTAAATGTAGAAAGGCAAGATGCAGAACAGAATGCTTATATGCTAGTGTAATATGTTTTATTACTATAACATAATATGCTATTATATGAAAACAAGATGGATAAAAACAAATGGATGGAACAAGGCCTGTATCTGAGTTGGTAGCATTATACCAATGATACTAATGTCATTTTCCTTGGTTTTGAGCATGTACTATGCTTATGCAAGATGTTATCGTTGTGGGAAGCTGGCAAAGTGTACACAGGGACTCTCTGTACTGTTCTTGCAGCTTGTTGTGATTCATAAACTTGTTCAAAATATAAAATTATTTTTAAAAAGAAATTGATGTGTGTACACACGTGTATATGTATTTACGTGTGAATGCAAAAAATATCTGGAGGGAGGGATACACCACCAACTGAAAACATTGATTCACTCTGGGAAGGGGAATTAAGTGGCTGGGGAACTAGGGGAGGATATTTCTCTGCACATCCTTTTGTTCTTTATGAATTTAAGATCTTGTTTAAAAAAATATGGCTTTTCTTTTTAAAAAAAAGTTTTTTATTGCGGTAACATTGGTTTATAACATTATATAAATTTCAGGTGTGCATCATTAGATTTCGATTTCTGTATAGCTTACATCATGTTCACCACCCAAAGATCAACTACAATCCATTCACCACACACATGTGCCTAATCACCCCTTTTGCTCTCCTACCCCGCCACTTCCCCTCTGGGAACCACCAATCCAGTCTCTGTCTCTATGTGATTGTTTGTTGCTGTTTTTATCTTCCACTTATGAGTGAGATCATACTGTATTTGACTTTCTCCCTCTGACTTAAAATATAGCTTTTCAAAGAAGGTTTTGAGCAGTGAAGGTACATGATGAAAATGAAGGAAGAGAAGTAGAAATCACAAAGGAACATTAGGTTTCAACCTTGGGTTTCTCAGAATGTGATCACCAGCAACGAGAACAGTGTTCTCCTTTCCTCTTCAGAAAAGAAACGCCTACCTTCTCTAGCATTTGCTTTGCTCTTGCTTTAAAATTGATTTGCTGAAATGAGCATTTTTATAGCAATTTAGTAAAAAGGAGTATCTAGAACCAGAATAAATGTTAGAGAAATTTGCAATCAATCATCAGCAAGATCTAAAAACAAATTGTTCTCTTTTCCAGGGATACTGATAATTTTTAAAAATTTTCTTTTGATGTTGTCACATTATTGCAGGGAAAGCATTGACGATTATTTTGAAATTGTTTTCTAGCTTTTTAAATTTAGTAGATTCATATTCATCTCCACGTGTTACAAAAGCAAGATTTCCTTAGTGTTGAGAAGCAGGAGACACTTTTGAAATTGGCAGAGTAATCTCAAGAATTTGGGGGTGTGTTCTTTATATGTAAGTATTTTTCAAATTAAAAATTACCATAGAGGTTAATTTTTCCTTTTTCTGGGTGAACTTTAAAAAATCAACTTTTATTTCATGCCTTAATTATCTTTAATAATTTATTTAGAGTAAGTGATCCTGGAATAATTCCAACAACCAATTCTATAAATTGAGGCTAATTCATTTGAACAACTGAAAGTAGCATATGCTGATTGCTATTTTCTAAAGAGAATTAAAAGAAAGCTACTGGCAGTAAAGAGTATTTCTTTTTTTTTCAGTCATTTTATTGAGGGCGTAATGGTTTATAACATTGTGTAATTTCAGGTGTACATTATTATTTATCAGTTTCTGTATAGACTGCATCGTGCTCACTACCAATAGTCTAATTTTTATCCATCACCATACATATGTGCCCCTTTACCCCTTTGACCCACCCCCTAACACCCGTTCCCTCTGGTAACCACCAATCTGTTCTCTTTATCTGTGTGTTTGTTTATCTTTGACATATGAGTGGAATCATGCAGTGTTTGTCTTTCTCTGTCTAGCTTATTTCACTTAATATCATACCCTCGAGGTCCATCCATGTTGTTGCAAATGGCACGATTTTGTATTTTTTTATGACTGAGTAGTATTCCAGAGAGTATTTCTTAATATATAAGGAATAGCTTCTCAAGAAGCCAGAAGTGGTACAGCATAGCAGATTTAAGAGCTATTGTTTGCACCTTTACATTTTAAAGATACACCAAATTTAAAACCTGTGTGTAAATTATTGGGCAATTACATGGGTTTCTTGTGAAGTTAATCTTTGTTAACTAATGACCAAGTGCCTTAGCCCACCCACAAGGAAGAGTTTCTTAAGTTTACACAGATTCCAAAGAGCCCTGGGCAGATGTGGAACTAATGAACAGCATCCATCCCTTCCAACCCCCAGTTTCCCAACACCCCGAACCAACAACCCAACTTCTGTGACTGGCACCTCTGTCCACCCAGTTGCACAAGCCATAGCCATGGAGTCATTTTTGGTATCTCTCTTCTCTTCACACTCCATATCCAATCAACCACAAAGTCCTTCTCAGCAAAGTTCCTATACAGAGCTGTCCATATTTGATGCCCTCACTTCCTCATTTCCCCTTCTTTATTCAATTCAGTCCAGCTGGTTTGTCATCTCTACCACTTCCCCATGATCAAGGTCACCAATGCTGTACATCTAGCCAAAGCCAGTGGTTCCTTTTACATTCCCCTCTTACTCAACCTGTCAACAACATTTACAACAGCTGGCCACTCTCTCATTCTTGCAAGTCTTCTCTGAACCTTTGTAAGATCAGAGTCACCTGGATTTTCTTCTAACTCAAAGGCTGCTCTTTCTCAGTCTTTTTATTTTGCTTGTCCCCTCTAGAAGTCCACTATATTTTAGGTGGCCTAAGGCTCGGTCCTTGGCGCTCTCTCTTCTCTACTCTCTCTCTAATCCCTTGACTTCAAATACTACCTCAAAGTTTATGATCCTCAATTCCCACCCCACTCCCCAAACCCTAGAATCAGATATCAACTTAGAAGCCCAATAGGCATCCCAAATTTTACGAAGCCAAAACAAAGCTGTTTACTTCTCTGCCACTCCATCTCCCCTACCAGCCTCCTACCTGCTTCCTCACTTTCAGTAAATAGCACCATCATACTCTCAATTGCTCAGGCCAAAAACCTAGGGCTTATTCTGATTTTTCCCGCTCCCTAAAATCTTGCATTCAGGTCAGCAGTGGATGTTGTCAACCCTACCTCCAAAAAATAACCACAACCCTGTGTCTCACCACCTCTGCTTCTACCACCTAGGATGACACCATGAAGACCAGCCTGATTTTTGCAGCCACCTTCCAACTAGTCCCCCTGACTCCACTCTTATCGTTTCACAGTTTAGCCTCTACACAGCAGGCAGAGCAAAGATCAGACTCCTTAACTCCTCTTCCTAGAAACCTCCAATGGTAACGTTACCCTTAGACCAAAACCCAAAATCCTTACCATGACATACAGGGCCCTACAGGATCTCCAGCCTCACCTCTTGCCACTTCCACCCTCAATCACTGCATCCTCCTTCCTGCCATCCCTTATCCCTCAAACATTCCACACTCTTTTCCATCCCAGGACTTTGTGCTTGCTGGTCCCTCTGCCTGGAATAGTCATTCAACAGGTCCTTACATGGCTCCTTCCCATCATTCAAATCTTAACTCAGATATCACTCCCTTAGAGAGGTCTTCCCAGTCCACTCTGCTTCAAAGCAACCTTTCCACTCACTCTCTATCATACTGCACTATTTTGATTTCATTACCTTAAATCATCCTATTTTTCAATCATGATTAATGCCTGTCTTTCTCATTTAGAAACTAAGTCCTTGGAGGGCAGCGAGTCTGTTTTATTTTCTGCTGTATCCCCACATAGAAGGTGGTCAAAGACAATGTGCCACTTGACTGACTCAAGGTCAGAATCAGTCCTCCTCAGGTCATGGAGAGGAATCTGCAAGCAGGGCTCTGGACCAAAGGCTGCTGTGGTCTGGGGCTTCCATAATGCCTAAGAGGGTAACCTCTCTGGGAACGGGGGACTCTTTCCAGCCAAGCTTGTTACTACTGGTTGAGGAACAGATGGGGCTTAACTTATGAGTGTCAGGACTTCAATCCTCAAAGCTGGAAAGGGCAGGACAGTCAAGGACAAGTTACAAGGACTATAATGATAATATCAATAACAACAACAACATATCCTGAGTGTGATCTACGTGTTAAGCACTATGCCTAGCACTTCATGGGAGTTACCTCATTTAATGCTCACAACTTACCTGAGGGGTTGGTACTATTTTTTTAAATTGTAGTAAAATATGCATAACATAAAATCTACCATTTTAATCATTTTTAAGTGTGCTGTTCAGTGGTGTTAAGTATATTCACCTTGTTATGCAACCATCACCACTATCCATCTCCGGAACTTCTTCATCTTCCTAAACTGAAACTCTGTCCACTAAACATTAACTCCTCATTTCTTCCCTCCCCCCAGCCCCTGGCAGCCACTATTCTACTTTCTGTCTCCATAAATTTGACTATTCTAGGTACCTCATATAAGTGGAATCATATTGTTCTTTTATGTCTGGCTTATGTCACTGAGTGTGTTTTCACGGTTCATCCACATTATAGCACACATCAGAATTTCCTTCCTTTCTAAGGATGAGCAATATTCCATTGTACATATATAGCACATTTTGTTTATCCATTCATCTGTCAATGGACACTTGGGCTATTTCCATCATTTGGCTATTGTGAATAATGCCACTATGACCATGGGTGTACAAATATCTTTTTGAGTTTCTGCTTTCAATTCTTTTGGGTATATACACAAAAGTGGAATTGCTGGCTCATATGGTAATTCTGTTTAATCTTTTGAGGAACTGCCATATTGACCTCTATAGTAGCTACACAATTTTGCTTTCCCATGAATAGTGCACAGGGATTGCACACATCCTTGCCAACGCTTGTTATTTTCCTTTTTTTTAATAATAGCTGTCCTAATGGGTGTGAAATGGTATCTCACTATGGTTTTGATTTGTATTTCCCTGGTGATCAGTGATGTTGAGCATCTTTTCATGTGCTTATTGGCCATCCATATATCTTCTTTGAAGAAATGGTTATTCAAGTCTTAAGTCCATTTAATTGGGTTGTTTGTTTTTTTGTTGTTGAGTTGTAGGAGTTCTTTATATATTCTGGATATTAATCCCTTATCATATATGATTTGCAAATATTTTCATGGGTTGTCTTTTCACTCTGGTGATAGTGTTTTTTGAGGCACAAAAGTTTTACATTTTGATGAACTTTATCTATTTCTTATTTTGTTGCCTGTGCTTTTGGTGTCATAGCCAAGAAATCATTGCCAAATCCAGTATCATAAAGACCTTCCACTATGTTTTCTTCTAGGAGTTGTTTTAAGTTTTAGCTCTTATGTTTAGGTCTTTAATCCATTTTGAGTTAATTTTTTGCATATGGTGTAAGGTAAGGGTCCAACTTCATTCTTTTGCATTTTGAAATCCAGTTTTCCCAGCACCGTTTGTTGAAAGACTGTCCTTTCCCTTGGCACCCTTGTCAAAAATCATTTGACCATAAATGTAAGGGTTTATTTCTGCGCTGTTTGTTCTATTCTATGGGGACCCATATGTCTGTCTTTACATGAGTACCACACTGTTTTGATTACTGTAGCTTTGTAGTAAGTTTTGAAATCAGGAAGTGTGAGACCTCCAACTTTGTTCTTCTTTTTCAAGATTGTTTTGGCTATTTGGGGTTCCCTGAGATTCCATGTGAATTTTAGGATGAAATTTTCTATTTCTGCAAAAAACGTCATTGGAATTTTGGTACGGATTGCACTGAATCTATAGATTACTTTGGGTAGTTTTGACATCTTAATAATACAGTAGTTCTTCCTTATCTGAGATTTCGCTTTCTGCGGTTTCAGTTACCCGTGGTCAGCCACAGCACAAAAATATTAACTGGAAAATTCCAGAAATAAACAATTCATAAGTTTTAAATTTCATGCCATTTGCTGTTCTGAAGAGTGTGTGAAATCTTGCACCGCCCACTCCACCCTACCTGGGACATGAATCATCTCTTTGTCCAGTGGATCCATGCTGTATATGCTACCCACCCGTTAGCCACTTAGTAGCCGGTTTGGTTATCAGATCGACTGTCAAGGTATCACAGTGCTTGCATTTAAGTAACCCTCATTTTACTTAATATTGACTCCAAAACACAAGAGTAGTGATGCTGGCAATTCGGATATGCCAAAGAGAAGTTGTTAATCTCTTACTGTGCCTAATTTATAAATTAAACTTTATCATAGGTATGTATGTATAGGGAAAAAACATAGCATATATAGGGTTTGGTACTATCTGTGGCTTCAGGCATCCACTGGGCATCTTGGAATGTATCCCCCACAGATAAGGAGAGACTACTGTATGAAGTCTTCCAATCCTTGAATACAGGATGTGTTTCCATTGATTTAGGTCTTCTTTCATTTCTTTCAGCACTGTTTTCTAGTTGGCGGTGTACAAGTATTTCACCTCCTTGGTTAAACTTATTCCTAAATATTTTATTCTTTTTGATGCTATGTAAATGGAATTGTTTTCTTAATTTCTTTTTTAGATTGTTCATTGTTAGTGTAAAGAAACACAACTAAGGGGCCAGCCTGGTGGCATAGCAGTTAAGTTTGCGTGCTGCACTTTGGTGGCCCTGGGGATCACCAGTTCGGATCCCGGGCTTGGACCTACTCACTGCTCATCAAGCCATGCTGAGGCAGTGTCCCACATAAAAGAGCTACAACTCTACAACTACGACACACAACCATGTACCGGGGCTTTGGGGAGAAAAAGAGGAAGATTGGCAACAGACGTTAGCACAGGGCCAATCTTCCTGAAAAAAAAAAAAAAAACAAAAAAAACGACTTCTACAATTTCTAAAAAAGAAAGAAACACAACTAATTTTTGTGCATTGACTTTGTATCCTGCGATTTTGCTGAATTTATTCATTTTAACAGGTTTTTTGTGGAATCTTTAGAGTTTTCTACATATAAGATCATGTTATGTGCAAACAGAGAGTTTTACTTCTTCTTTTTCAATTGCTACTATTTTTATCCTTGCTTTATAAGTTAGAAACTGAGTGTATCAGATAAGAATGCATTCAGCTGAAAGTAACAAAATTTACTGGGGCTTGACAAGTGAATTGTTTAATTTTTCTCACTGAATAAGAAGTCTAAAGTCCAGAGCTGGTGCAGAGGCTCCATCACACCATCAAACTGCTATGCTCTTTCTGTTTTCACTCCTTCCTCTTTAGCTGTTGACTTTCCTTTCCAAGCCACAAGATAGTTGCTGCACCTCCAGGATCATGTCAGCATCGGGGCAGGAAGAACAAGGAAGAGTTTTCTCCTCTCAAAGATTTGTCTTATATTTGGAATGGATTCTGCCTCCACCTCACCCATCAGTCAATTTGTCCTTATATCTTTGTAACCATAACTGGGTCACAAGCCCACCTTTAGACTAATCCCTGGCCGAAAGGAAAGAGATTTCTATGACTATTTTTTGACCAATCATAATTCATGCCCTGGGGCTGTGATAGAACATGGGACCACCTGAGGTCAAGGGATATCATGCCAATATCTGAACAGATCCATGCTCTGTTAGCAGGGGGAAGGAAGAGATGGCTTTCAGCAGCCCACGGTATCAGTGGAACTGAGGCACAGAAAGGTTAAGCGGCAGAGCCAAGATTCTCCTCCAGGCAGTCTAACTCTGAAGCCTGCTCTCCTAACCAGATAAACAGAGGGACAGGAGGTCTGGTGCCCAATAAGCCAAACTGAGTTAATGACTGAGTATCTCTTGTTATCTTGGGGCACAAATGGGAATGGGAATATAGAGAAGTGGAGATATCAGAATCTCCTGGAGGACTTTTCTAAACTATAGCTCTCCCCAGACATTCTGCTGTGACATCCAAGTACACATGTGGCCCACAGTCAACCCCACTGGGATCAGTGTGTTCATGAGCCACTGTTAGCAATGGCTCTGTTGAATTAGGGGGAAAAGGTTAAGAACCACTGTGATAAGAAATATGCAAACTCTACACACATTCAGTTTTACGCCTTTTAGTTGATTTGGAGGGATTTCCTTTTGTATTCCAATAACATTTCTTTACAGAAAATTCTAAATCCCTGTTGAATTCAGTGAGAAAGGGATCTGACTCTACTGAGGCCAAGGTACTGAGGAAGACACTTTAAAACAGCAAATGTCTGAATAGTCACCACTTTAAGTCCTTTTTTGGAACAAGATAAAGAATTAAAAAATATATAAATCTAACGGTTTCTGCGTTTAAGAGTAAGTTGAGTTTTAGTTCAAGTAATTCAATTCAACAAATATTTATTAAGTGTCAAGTATGAGATATTATACTCACAAAATGAGTAGTTCCATAAAAAAACTTCAGGGAAGTCTGTAAACCCTTAAAATTTCTTCCAAAATTTCAGGATATTTACTTAAATGATACATACATTTGTAAGGAGGCCTTTTTGTTGTTGTTGTTGTTGTTGTTGTTGTTGTTGGGGAAGATTCACCCTGAGCTAACATCCGTGCCAGTCTTCCTCTATTTTGTATGTGGGTTGTCGCCACAGCACGGCCGCCGATGAGTGCCGTAGGTCCACTCCTGGAACCTAACCCAGGCCGCTGAAGCAGAGCACGCCAAACTTAACCACGAGGCCAAGGGGCTGGCCCCTAAAGAGGTCTTTTTAACCTTCATCAGATTCTCAAGCGTATCAAGTGTTTGTCCACGACACACAAAAAGTTGACTCACTGATCAAAATGGCCCGTGCCCACAGATGGGGTGTGGCCACAGTGGTCCTTAGGCAGAAACAAGATGCATCACAATGTGGGTGGCATTATTTTGGTTCCAAGAGGAACTTCACCAGGGATGAAGGAAAATTCCAGCCAGTGGACAGGGATGAGAACATGGTTCAGCCCACAGAGGAAGAAGACTGGCAAGAATTCTAGTCATACAAGTCATTATTTTGCTCTGCCAGTCTGACCAGACACACAGTGTAGGTGAGAGTGGAAGGCGAGAGTTGGTGGCTCCGGTGGTATCATGTTCAATAAATACCCATCTTAGGGAGCGACAGAAATTCCAATTTCTATTTGCTGTGCCAATGGGGCATTTTACATGCTCTCAAGCTTAGTAATCATCGACTTAGGAGCTGATCCTATGGGTTAGAAATCTTAAGTAGAGCGTACCCTGGGCATTCATGGATTTTTAGTGGTGGTTAGCTTGTCATATGGCAAGATGCACAGAAAACCAAAGAACTCAATTACAAATGACTACTATATCTCCCTGACAAGAGAAGGGAAGAGACCAGGTGAGCACGTAGAGAAATTTGGGGTGGAAGTGATAGGAGTTGATGAACTCAGCTTTGTGAGTGAAGTGAAGACTTCCTGCAGGCACTGAACCGTGCGGGTGTATAACATTATTCAACAATCGTAGGCAGCAGTGAAGAAGGGAGGGCTACAATAGTTAAGGTAGCACAGTATAATGATTACCAGCATGAACTCTGGAGCAAGATGCCCTAGGTTCAAATCCTGGCTCTGCCACCTACTGGCTGTTTTTGACCTTAGATAAGTTATTTAACTACTTTGTGCCTCAGTTGCACCGTAAAATGACGGTGTAATAGTACTTAGGTCACAGGATTGTTGTGATGATTAAATGGGTTAATCGTTGAAAAGGGCCAAAAGTAATGTCTGACACAGTAAAAACCCAAAATCGTCATTAAGTCAGGGATAAGAGCCACCAGAAGGTCAAGGAGGTGAGAGTATTTAGGGATCTAGTGAGTTAATTGATGAGCCATATGGCCCAAGGTAGAAAGGGAAGAAAATAAAATGAAACCTGGAGGGGAAGATAGGCTTGGAGGATAGGGAAGAGTCAAAAGGGAAAGAATGAGTTTGATGAAGACAAGATAATGGAAGAGATAGACTGATATGACTCTTTGATAAGTGGGGAATTTAGGAATTTTAATTTTTAGAGATGGCACATTTGGAGAAATGGCAAGCCCCAAGGCAAATAGAGGTGGCCAGATGGATGGGAGATGAATGTTACTGGAACAGAAGAGCTGGGGGCGGAGCATCTGGGAAGACAGGGATGTTCGGTCGCTGATCTAAGGGATGTTGAAGGTCTCAGAGACAGTAAGAGCAGGAAAACAAAAAGCCAAATGCCAAGGTTCTGTAGTCCAGCTTGCTTTACCCACACACACATGCCCTCTGTCCTTTCCCCCTTTCTAAGGCACCTCAGGATCACGCATGTGATACGTTAATAGCATGTGGGCTTTGGAGTCAGGCTTATAACAGTCCTGACTCACTTCCCATTTACTCGCTGCTAACATTAATTTCTTCAAGTCTCTATTTTCTCACTTGTAAAATGGGACTTATAATATCTGCCTAATAGAATTGTAGGGATTGAGTGAAATAATGTGTGTGAAGCACTAGTGCATAGTTAGTGCAGAGAAAGCAACCTTTGACGTCTGGGCACTGGGCTGACGCTCCCAGCCAGACCATGTTGTTCTCCTATTGAACATATACACTCTCACAGGACACTGACACCAGACAAGGCCACTCTGAGACCATGATACAGTGAGACAGAACAAGGTTGCTGTGCAGCCCACAAAATACCAAACATTCCCTTCTCTCTGCTACTTCTTAACCAAATCCAGCTTTATCTCCCACTCCAATCTGCCCTCTCCAGAGATAAGATTTATTGAGATGCCCAATCATGGAATTGCCCCTGCCTTCTGATAGCACCCAATTTAGAGTGGGCTTCTAGCTTCATTAGACCCTTCCCAGGAGTACCCAACCAACACCCAAATCCTATAATAGGTTCTTTCTAACACCCTCTGGTGTGTGTTCTCCCTGGCTGCAATGAGCAATAAACCCAGCTTGTTCAGCCATGGGTGTCTTCCTAACGGTCTGAACAAGCTCCTTGGGCTGAAGGATGCTGACAGTGCTCAATTAATGATAGTTGTTATTTTGGGAGTTAGTTCCTCTTCCTCTTTTGATGTTGGACTATGTTCACAAAATGTAAATGTTGTATTTCTGATTAGTGTTAAATTGGAAAATCCGAGATAATCCTAACTCTATCATTCTGAAAGTCTGTGATTCTAAATTTGACACTCCCAAAGATGAAGGGAAGTCATTAATTTATTCTATATTATTTCATTTACAAGTATACAAACAACAAACATCTCAGTAGCCCACGTACAGTCACTGTTTTTGGATCTTTGCCATTAAAAATAATAAAATTCAGAAGAATGGCCAAAGCCATGTGTTCTACACTAAACTGATGACATTGTCGGTTAGTTTCGTGAAAAAAAAAATCTTGGTGATACTTTTAATCTCCTCTGGGATCACTGAGTCCCAGCTAAAAAGGAGTCTCAAGGTATTACAGAATACTTTTCTCTTTATCTAGAATTCCCTGCACAGCAAGTGCCAGGTTATTATTTGGCTCATAATCGCTTGGTCCTTGTTAGTTCAGTATGTCCCAGATTTGAAATGATACAAAGTTTTAGCCGTGTTTGTGTAAAGGCGCGGTCCTGATCCAAGTACAGTGAAAGCCTCATAGGACTGTAGGGACATCTTGGCCCCTTGGAGCAGGGAGGGAGCCAGTGACCTGGGCATTGTGAAGGGACGTCTGAAACAACTGTTGATAGACTGCTACCACCCACACTTTATTTTTTCTCTCATCATATCCAGTAGAAGATGGTTAAGATTCCTTTTAATTCTAAAATTCCAGCAGCCTAATATTATACTTTAAGACTCTTGCTCTAACTGGCTGCCATTCTATTCTTCTTTGCCCTATAATGTGGAATAAATTCAGCACACATTTTCTGAACACCTGCTATATGCAAGCCACAATTTTAGGCACTGTGGAGACTGTAAAGATGAAAAAGACATGTCCTCACTCTAAAAGAGCTAGAGAGTGGGCGGATGGGGTAGGGGGATTCAAGGACACAAATGAACAGTCCAATGTAGAATGTGAAAAATGAGCTCGTGAACTTCTGTAGGAAGGTGCCTGGTTAGAAGGAACTTGAGGGAGAGAAGCTGCCATTTAAGAGTTGCCAGCTGCCTCTCTAAATGGAAATAGCAAATCATCTTGGTGCAGAGTTTCTCTGTTCTGGGAAGAATTATGTAGGTGACTTCTCTTGGTGGTGTAAATGGAAGGGAAGTTGGTACCTATTGTCCTGGGACAGAGTGTAGCAGGACTCTGGTCTGACCAAGGATACTCTTTGGAGGATCAAGAGTATTATAAGCTGTTAGAAAAGAATTTTTTTTTTTTTTGCTGATGAAGATTGGCCCTGAGCTAACATCTGTTGCCAATCTTCCTCTTTTTGCTTGAAGAAGATTGTCCCTGAGCTAACATCTGTGCCAATCTTCCTCTATTTTTTTTATGGAATGCCACCACAGCATGGCTTGATGAGCAGTGTGTAGGTCTGTGCCCAGGATCCAAACCCGTGAACCCTGGGCCGCTGGAGCAGAACATGCAAACCCACCCACTATGCCACCAGGCTGGCTCCAAGAAGATCTTTTTAAAGAGGGTATAATCATGACTTTCATACAAATGCAAAATGAACATTTGTCAAAGATTTTATTTAATTCATTAAATAACAAGGGAACCATAAGATGTCACAGTCAATTCAAAGGGCAATTCAAAGTACCACACTTGCACAAGTCAATCATGAATGCTAAAATGATTTACAAATAGATGCAGAACTGGCTTCTCCCACATACAAAATAGAGGAAGATTGGCACAGATGTTAGCTCAGGGACAATCTTCCTCAAGCAAAAAGAAGAAGACTGGCAACAGATGTTAGCTCAGGGACAATCTTCTTCACCAAAAAAAAAAACACTCGAAGACAATGAAAGGCACAGAACCCCCAGAGAATCAGAAAATCCCGAAAGATGTGCCAGATAGCACCTCATTTTTCACTGAAGACACTCAGTAGTCTTTTGGTCTATTTTAAAGTCTTTGACAATTTTTCCTACAAACCTCTTTAGGACACTGAGATTGTCCTGATCGAATCCTACAGCGAGAGAAAGGCAGCAAGGAGGGAAGGAGGAACTCTCCAGAGGGAAGGGGAGACACAAACTCAACACCAGGGTCTAGGGGGCTGGTCCCGGCATGTGGCTGAAGCAGTCCCTCTGCTCCAGAGCCCCATGGCCCGGCGAGCACGCTGCAGGAACAGTGACAGAGAACGTGAATGTAAGTCCGGGACCTGGAGTGTTGGAGACCACGCAAGAGGCCTGTGCGGGTGCTTCAGCCAGCAAGGACATCCTACGGCCGTGGACAAAGACTCAGCGGCTGCGCCAGGTGGGTCATCACTGGTGGTACTGGTAGTACTGAAACTGGACCCCTAGTAGACTGGTCAGATTTTTTAGTTCTTCATCTTCATGAGGCATTTGGAAGTAACACCCCGGATTATGAATATTTCAGAGGAGCCAGAATTCTGAGAAACCTCAACGTTTAAAAAGAAAGTAGAGAATTGAGGTTGGCAATTTCTTAGACACAAGTTTCAGGAGAGTGATGGTTACAGATGCCAGTGAATAGGAGACTAAAAAACAATGGCAATGAGTGAAGATAACAATTATGATAGTAATAATAATAGTAATACAGCAGATGCCATATTCTATTCAAAGCAATTGAGACTGGTTATTATTTAGTTAATTGAAAAACTTAGCTAGAGCATGGAATCATAAAAAAATTCATAAATACCTTAGGCATTATTTGCACTTAAAACACATAATTGTGTATGCAATCACCAGTCAATTGGTACACTGCAGCCAAAAACCTTTTATTTGAGTATAGGTCTGTGATTAGAATTCCATATCACGTTTCTTGAATAAATCACACTCATAAACCATTTTGTGGGCAGAATCCTTCTAGAGCTTTATTGTTTTCCTCAGTTTTTTACACTAATTTGGCCCATATCTAATTTCGTAGCAATTCACTTTTATCAAGTCTTTCCAAAACATTCACAAAGCATTCAAAAGAGGTTTCACACAAACAACTCTCTTTTTGCACTTAGATGATGTTAATTTAGTACTAGTTAATTATGTAATTATAATAACAAGCCCAAATGGAATAAAAAGATTTGGGACCTATTGTAACTTGAAGGCTGAGAACAGCAATGTCAGATATTTAGCATGCCGTAGGCGTGTCATGGGTGTCTATCTGTATGTTTGAAGAGGAAATGGAGAGTGGAATTGAATCACATGGATGGGTTAAGTAGACCATAGTCAACAGAGAGTCTATGAAATATAACATTGATTGCATTCTCACTAGATCCAAGCATCCAAGTGTTGTTTTAGCCTTATCTCATTAATCTTCTCAGAAACCAATAAATTAAACACTATTATTATCTTCATTTTATACACAAGAAAACTGAAGCTCAACCTGGTTAAGTCATTTGTCCAAGGACCCACCAAGCCAGTAAGTGGCAGTAACAGTATTTAAACACAGAATGCCTTATTCTGAAGCTGGTGTTTTTAACTCCTTCTGTATAATACTCCCTTTTGAGAATTCTGGAAGTGAACTGAAGGAGAGAGGAGAGGGTTGCCTCAGGGGTGTAATATATATCAATTATTTTGCCTCTTGGGAATAGCACCCTGATTTTCCTCTGAAATAACACCTCTCTGTGCTCTCAGGTCCACGTACATCAGATAGAATTTACCTCCCTACCCTACCTCCAGTACCCTAGCTCCAGTAGTGAACATGTGACCCAGAAATGGCCAATGAGAGTACTTCATCCTCCCAACCACAGTGACTGGCTAAGAGATGGACACATGACTCAAGTCAGGCTAATGAGAGTCAAGCCTAGGACTGTTCTTAGTAATATTGGAAAAGGTACTCCTCTACCCCAGGATCACCAGCTAAGGACAGAAGCAGCAGGCATCACTGCTGTTGGTGAAATCCTGTCATGAACTCAACACAGGAAAGCAGAGCCTAGAGACAAAAAGAAAGAGACCAGTAACTAAGCAGTTTTTGAGCTTCTGGATCCAGCCATGCCTGAACTCTGCAAGACCAGTTCCTAATGATGTACCAAATCCAGTTTACTCCTCAAGGAGCTGGTGGTTGAACTCAGGCCTCATGGATATGTTAAAGTTATATCAAACAAAAAATGTTTAAAGATATGCCTCCTTACTCAAATGTGAGCCTTGTCTATTTGTCTTTATTTACCTCCCTTTTTCCCTTATACTTGTCATCATTCCTTTATTACCTTTCTGACCCACTATAAATGACTAATTAAAATTTTTTTCCTGGGCCGGCCCTGTGGCTTGGTGGTTAAGTGCGCGCGCTGCAATGCTGGCGGCCCGGGTTCGGATCCCGGGTGCGCATCGAGGCACCACTTCTCCGTCCATCCTGGGGCCGAGTCCCACGTGCCGCAACTAGAAGGATGTGCAGCTATGACATACAACTATCTGCTGGGGCTTTGGGGGGAAAAAATAAAATAAATAAAATCTTTAAAAAAAAAAAAATTTAAAATTTTTTTCCTGTTTGGAAATATATTTCCTGTCTAAGTCTACAGGAAGACATGCATGTACAAAAGCACAAACATTTTAGCTGTGGAAACTCTTTTCAAATGAAATCTTATCTGGAATTCCAGGATGTAAAATTGTAGCTATTCAGGTTGAAGGGGGTGCAGGGGGCCTGAGGCGGTAGACTGACAACCTCTGCTATGACAGCACTTGCATCTGACAAATCCTTGCATTTGTATGTGATGGTGGGTCTTGACAAAATACAGAATAAAATTTTGACAAACCTAACAATTTTTGAAAACTCTTTGTCAAATCTTGTCACGTGCTATGAGGATCCATCAAAATGACAATCTGCACAGTCTGTCAGCAACATTTCTTTAAAGCAAGCAGAAAATTCATTAGGTTAAATGAAAAAAGAAAATGTAGAACGATATGTCTAACATCATCTCTCTTTCTCTTTCTCTCTGTTTTAATAATTATGTGGCTTATAAAACAAAAGGTAGATATGGAACCAACAATGTAACTTAACTAGGGCAACAGTTTCAAAAAGACTGCATTAGAAAATAGAGAAGGGAATATCTTTGGAGCACTGGGTCTGTATTTTAAGCCCCTCTGGCTGCAGCAGCAGCATCAGCAGCAACTAAGAAAAGAAAAAGGAACAGCTGTGATGTTTAAGGGAGAATTTTAAGGATCAAATAAAAAAAATCGTCATCATCATCATTATCATCATTACCACCACCACCATCATCATCATCACCATCACCACCACCAGCATCATCATCATCATCATCATTATCACTACCACCACCATCATCATCACTATCACCACCACCACCGTCATCATCACCATCACCACCACCATCATCATCATCATCATCATCATCATTATCACTACCACCACCATCATCATCACTATCACCACCACCACCGTCATCATCACTATCACCCCCACCGTCATCATCACTATCACCCCTCCCACCGTCATCTTCACCACCACCACCACCACAATCAGCAGCACTATCACCACTACCATCATCACTATCATCATCACTATCACCACTACCACCAGCATCATCATTGTCACTATCACCATCACCACCATCATCATCTCTAATGTTTTGAGCACTGAGCCTCTGTCAAACACTGTGTTAAGCGTGCCATGTGCAATATCTCATTTCGTCTTCACCACAGCCCTCTGAGGGAAATACTGATACTATCCATGAGAGATTAAGCGACTTGCTTAAGGTCACATAGCTGGTAAATGGCAGAGCTGAGTCCAGACCTCAAGTCAACCTGTCTCCAAAGTTCTTCAAGACAACTGAAGCTTGTGGACAACTGAAGCAATGGAATGTGAGGAGCCCAATATCCCAACACAGATCCACAGCTAGTGACTTCAGCACTCAGTGATTTGGTCTCGCACCCTCTTACTCACGGAAGGAGAATGACTGTGTGTGCAAAGTTGCACAGATCTGAGATTCATGACACCTTATGTGGCGTTGTTTAGTTCAAAGACCTTGAGCAGAGATTCTCTCCTTCATTTTCTCAGTAGTTCTGTGAGTTAAGGAGAGGCCGGTTTTCAAACTTACAGAAATAGAGAGTAGAATGGTGGTTGCCAGGGGCTGGGAGGTGGGGGAATGGGGAAATGTTGGTCAAAGGGTACAAACATCCAGTTATCATTCTTGGGGATCTAATGTACAGCATGGTGACTGTAGTTAACAATATCATATTATATACTCCAAAGTTGCTAAGAGAGTAAATCTTAAATGTTATTACCACACACCAAAAAAATGATAATTATGTGAGATGATGGAGATGTTAGCTAACCTTCTTGGGGTAATCATTTCACAATACATACATGTGTCAAATCATCATGTTGTATACCCTAAACTTACACAACATTATATGTCAATTATATCTCAATGAAACTGAAGGAAAAATAGAGAGACACGTTTTATTACTTATACCTATCCTAAAAAAAAAAAAAAAAACCAGAAACACAGAAGATTGTGAAACTTTCCAGGGTCATACAAGGAATCCTTACGAGTGCAAATCTCTCTGTAATAAACCACTGGGTTTCATGCCAGAAAGGACTTTTGGCCTGAGCCCTGAACTTTCTAGTTCCCAACTTATGTAGTCTGGAGTTTAAAGGAGACCTGAAAAGCATGATAATAATAGTTAATATTTGTTGAACTTTTACTATATTCTTTACATACAGTATTTCATTCATACTTCACAGCAACCCTCTGTAGTAGGTACTATTATTTCCCCCCACATTAGAAAGAGAGGTTCAGAGTGGTTAAGAAGCTTGCTCAAGATGACACAGTCAGCTGGAAAAAGAGCTAGGATGTGAGTTCAGTCAATCTTACTTCCAATCCATGCTCTTAACCTGGTACAAATCAGCCGTGTCCAATGTAAAAAAGCATTGTGTTCTGATTTGTTTGTCTAGAATTGGAACATGTTTTCTCATAGAAATGATTTCCAAAAGGTAGCGCTCTCAGATCAACCCACAGTGGCCTATTTATGCCTTGATGTTGTTCAAATTCTACTTATTTGCAGGAAAAATTGCAGGAACAAGATGTTTCAATGATGGTGATGAAAGTAAATATAAAAGCAAATACAATGAATAAGGAATGTTTTTTAAATCTTAAATATCTATGTTGGGGAACACTGAAATAACTAGAAAAAGTAAAGGAGGTAAATGAAAATTTTTGTTGAGATTATGAAAATTCCTCCCAACCAATTTCAAGCCTTTGGAGATGATTACTGCTGGCCGTTTGTTATGAATTTCCTATTCCTCGTTCCTGATGCATCAGCAACACTAATCATATGCTCATCAAAAAGACAAAGTGTTGGTGCCGGCCTGGTGGCATAGCGGTTAAGTGCGTGCGCTCCGCTGCTGGCGGCCTGGGGTTCGCAGGCCCGGATCCCGGGCACGCACCGATGCACCGCTTGTCAAGCCACGCTGTGGCGGCGTCCCATATAAAGTAGAGGAAGATGGACACGGATGTTAGCCCAGGGCCAATCTTCCTCAGCAAAAAGAGGAGGATTGGCATTGGATGTTAGCTCAGGGCTGATCTTCACCAAAAAAAAAGACACAGGTTTTTTTTTGTTTTTTTTTTTTCAGTTTTGCACCCAACTAGAAAGGTGTGTGATATAAAAGAAAATGCATGAACTTTGGAACCAAACAGACAAGGATTAAAAATCAAAGCTCTGCCAAATAGGGAAGCAATTAAGAAATCTAGTCCCACTTAAGCAGGGCTTAAATGAGTTTGTAAGTGGAATGCATTAAATTTTGGGTATTCTGTTCATTTCTCTGAACAGAATAAGGTGTGAGACTCTGAGTATCATACATAATAGATAGTTTCAGTAATTGGGTGGCTAAGTAAAAAGGGTGAAATTAAGTAAGGCTAAAATTTATCACGAGAAACAAAAAATTAAGTCTAAGTTAAGAGAAATTAGTGTCAACTCCAGGTCCAGACTTGAAAGAATTGAGTCTATGAAGAAAATGATAACACTAATGAATGCCGAAAGAGGCCCATTGAACTGGAAACTTTCCCATATGTTCTTCACTGCAGTCAGGCCCTAGAAGCACAAGATAAGAAGAGAATGAGAAAAGTGAACCAGCTACATTCCCTGGTTCTGGCTCAGACTGCTCTTACATCAAACCAGAAAGCAAATCTTGGCCCATTGTTTAAAAACACCCAGAAGATACTGCAAATCTTTTCTCAAGAACAGTTGCTAGAAAGTGACATTCTTTTGGAAATTCAATTGCCATCTATTTTCATTGAATATTTTGCCTTCTTTCAATTTGTACTCTTGCAAAGTGGGTCTTCAGTAATGTCTATGGGGAGCCCGGCTTTAAAATCCAAATCAAATTCTCACCCTGATATTCAAGAACCATCCAAATGCAGCTATTTACAGTCCCTTTTTTAATACAAAAAGAATTTTAAAGGCAGTGGAGCTTTTCTCAGCATGTCAATAATATTTTATGGTAAAAAATAAACAGAAACCTGCAAAATATCAATATCTTTTGTATGAAGGGTAATTTTTTAAAAGATGTTTATTTTTCCATTTGAAAAACAAGTACACAGGAAAAGCAACACTTTCTGTTTGGTTGCTTTTAGAAGTTTTGCAAAACAATGAAGATTTTCTCTTTCGACAGCATTCTTCTTTCCATAAAAGAACTATTGTCCTTTTCGTTGTTCATCAAAAATAAGATTTCATTATTCAGGAATGGAGTGACCCATGGCCACAAACTGAGAAGAGAACATGGAGGTCTTTCAGGTGTCTTGAGACAAACGATTCCCTCGTGAAGGGGAGGAAGACCATCCTCTACCCACTCTGGGTCCTTTCTGGCTGGGCTACAAATTAAATTGACATGAGACCGAATAGCAGGAGAAAATCAAACAAAATTTAATAATGTGTATACATGTTCCCTGGGAGAAACCAGAGAAACTGAGTTTCTAGAGAAAATGGTGGAGGTTCTCTTCTTAAATAGATTTAGGTAAAGACAAAGGAGGATGTGGAGGGGTGGGGGAGTCAGTTATGGGCGATTACCAGAAAAGTACAGTCAGGTTATTATGCAGCCTTGCCTTCCACATTGATAAGTTTCTAGAGATGAAGTCATCCCCCCCCCTTCCCAGTACAGAGAGGGAGATACATTTACAAATGGAGATTTCCCTTGCAAATATAAATGTTTGATAAACAGTACTTTGATAAGAATGGGCTTAGCAAGAACCCTCCCAGTCTGTCACTTTTAGGCATAAGTTTGGGGGAAGGTCAAAGTTTCTTTTAGAGAAAATAATCAAGGTAAAGAGACATATTTTGAGATGGCCAATTTTGAGCTCCCACACTTGGAAACCTGCAACACCCCGTTTCCTCATGCCTACTGCCCAGGGGAAGAGAGTCATACTCCCTGAAAGACTCAAATTGGAGCTTACATATGGGACCAAACCACAGAACAAGGGCAGAGAGAGCTACAAAGCCATCTGCCAGGCCATAAAAGTTCTCTAGTGTTACTTTTTCAAAAGTTGCTTAAAGCTCTGTGAATAACAATCCAGATCCTGTTTGTATTGTGTATACTGAAGGCGAGGAAGATAAATCTTCTACCCATTCTAGGTCCTTCTGGCTGGGCTATGAATTAAATTGACATGAGACAGAAAAACAGGAGAAAATGAAACAAAGCTTTATAACATGTATACATGGGAGAGACCCAGGAAAAACTGCATAACTAGTCAATATGGTGGAGGCTCTCATCTTAAATACCATCTTCAGCTAAAAAAGAGGATGTTGGGGGTGGGGAGAGTCAGTTATGGGAGATTACCAGGAAAGCACAGTGAAAAAGAGTAAGGTTATTATGCACATTTAGGTCCTTGCCTTCTGCATTGATAAGAGTTTCTAGAGATAAGGTCATCCCCCCTTCTTCCTGGTACAGAGAGGGAGATAACTTTACAGATGGAGATTTCCCTTACAAATGTAAATGTCTCTTACAGATGGTAAATTCTACTTTTCAGAGCTTCTCCTATGTCTGCAGTTTTTAAGAGTAACCAACCCAAATAATCCTCATGCCAAAGAGACACATTTTGGGGTGGCCAATTCTGATCCCCCACAATACTCAATAATGTGGTGATGATCTGACATACAAGTGGGTCTCTCCTCTCCTAATGTGGTTGATAATATGTAGCACAGATCAAAGTAAGCCTTGTTAAAGCTACATTCAATAAGAGGGCAGTTTGCCTGGCCTCGCTACCCCAAGAACTCCCTAGACATATATAAAATGAATTGGGGACTTGCTATGTGCCAGGGTTTACTTGACATGCATTTTTCTTAATGCTCATAGCAATCTCATAAGCCTGGTATTAATTTTTAGGCTTAAATTCCAAGGCTTAAGAAAGGCCAAAATTTTGTCAAAGATCTTACAGCTAGTAATGGTAGGGCTGGGAGATGAACCAGATCAGCCTGCGTTGATTGCAATGGTTAATGTAGCAGCTGCTACAGTGTCCTGCTTACAGCCCTCACCAACTCAGTGTGCTCCAGCTGACAGAGCTCCCAACATGGGCATCTTGGGGCCTGAAGGCTCTTTTTGGAACCATGTAAGGCACTTTAACTGGCATGTGCTTGCAGCAGGCCAGGAAATTACTGCAGTCTCTCCCCACTTCAATAACTCTCCAGTTCTGTCTACCCCAAACCCCTTGTCCCTCGAGTAGGATTATTCTGAGATGCGTGTTTTACACCATTTCCCAGAATTTCCCTGTGGGATTAAATTTCAGTTGTGCACTGAGGTAGCTGGTTTCATAATACACTCTTTACTGCCCTCTTTCCCTTCCCTGTAGCACTTGCCCACTTCCCTAACAGTGCTCCTTGCACTTGCCAAATAAATAATTTATATTCAGATCCTTGTCTCAGGGTCTGGTTTGGGGAGAACCCAAACTAAGACAGTCATGTAACCCAGTTCAGATATATTACTAGTTTCCAGATTCATGATTAGTCTTTAAGGGTACTTCCTTTCAGCATTGTACAAAGACCACAAGATGAAGAGTGTGATTGAACACAATACAGAAGGAGAACTACATACTTCCAACTTCATTCTTTTGCATGTGAATATTTGGTTTTCCCAGCACCATTTGTTGAAAAGACTGTTCTTTCCCCATTGAATGGTCTTGGCATCCTTGTTGAAAATCATTTGACCATATATGTAAGAGTTTATTTCTGGGCTCTCTATACTATTCTATGGGTCTATATGTGTGTCTTTATGCCAGTAACACACTGTTTTGATTGTTGCGGCTTTGCAGTAAGTTTTGAAATCAGGAAGTGTAAGACTTCCAACTTTGTTCTTCTTTTTCGAGATTGTTTTAGGTATTTGGGGTTCCTTGAGATTCCATATGAATTTTAGGATGGAATTTTTTCTATTATTTCTGCAAAAAACATCATTGGGGTTTTGATAGGGATTGCATTGAATCCGTGGATTGCTTTGAGTAATATGGGCATCTTCATAACATTAAGCCTACCAATCCATGAGCATAGAATGTCTTTCTATTGATTTAAGTCTTCTTTAATTTCTTTCAGCAATGTTTTGTAGTTGTCAGTGTACAAGTCTTTCACCTCCTTGGTTAAGTTTATTCCTAAATATTTTATTCTTTTTGATGTTATTGTAAATGAAATTGTTTTCTTTATTTTGGAGGGGGGTAGTTCATTGTTAGTGCAAAGAAACACAACTATTTTTGTGCATTGACTTTGTATCCTGCAACCTTGCTGAATTTGTTTGTTTTAACATTTTGTGTGAGTGTGTGCAATCTTTTGAGTTTTCTGCGTATAGGAACATGTCATCTGCAAACAGATAATTTAGCTTCTTCCTTTCCAGTTTGGATGCCTTTTATTTCTGTTTCTTGCCTAACTGCTCTGCTGGGACTTCCAATACATTGAATAGATGTGGTCAGTGTGGGCATCCTTGTCTTGTTCCTGATCCTAGAGGAAAAGTTTTAATTCTTTCACTATTGAGTATGATGTTAGCTGTGGGCTTTTCATATATGACTTTTATTATGCTGAGGTAGTTTCCTTCCATTTTTAGTTTCTTGAGTATTTTTATCATGAAAGTGTGTTTAATTTTTCAATTGTTTTTTTCTTCACTTTGTTTATGTGGTATATTACATCGATTGATATTCATTTGTTGAACCATCCTTGCATTGCAGGAATGAATTCCATTTTGTCATGGTATGTAATCCTTTTAATGTCCTGTTGAATTCTGTTTGCTAGTATTTTGCTGAGGATTTTTGCATCAATATTCATAAAAGATATTCATCTGTAGTTTTCTTATCTTGTAATGTTTGTTTTTGTCTTTGTTTGGCTTTGGTATCAGGTCAATGCTCTCCCTATAAACTGAGTTTGGAAGTGTTCACTCCTCTTCAATTTTTTGAAAGAGTTTGAGGAGGATTGATGTTTATTCTTCTTTAAATGTTTGGTAGAATTGACCAGAGAAACTGTCTGTTTCTGGGATTTCTTTGTTGTTAGGTTTTTGATTACTGATTCAATCTCCTTACTGGTTATAAGTCTGTTCAGGTTTTATGTTTCTTCATGAGTTGGTCCTTGTACATTGTGCGTTTCTGGGAATTTGTTTATTTCATTTAAGTTATCAAATCTGTTGGTGTACAATTGTTCATAATACTTTCCTATAATCCTTTTTGTTTCTATAAGATAAGTAATGTCCACTCTTTCCTTTCTGAGTTTAAGTATTTGAGTCTTTTCTCTTTTTTTTCTTAGCCAATCTAGCTAAAGGTTTGTCAATTTTGTTGACCTTTTCAAAGAACCAACTCTTGGTTTTGTTGATTTTCTCTTTTTCTTTTTGCTACTTTTTTCATCTCTGCACTAACATTTATCATTTCCTTCCTTCTGCTAGCTTTGGGTTTACAGGCTACCTCTTCTTGATCTCCGCTAATGGACTTTTTCAAGCTTTAACTTAGATACAGGTTTTAGTCAATTATATTGCTGAGGAAGTTTGGCTCTATAAAGTGTCAATCATTCATGATTTATTACTAAGGTAATGGCTTCTCTTTCTGTTTGCTTGAGGACATAGCTTTGGCATATCCCCATGAAGGGGAAGTAATTCATTTCCACTACTTTTGGTGGACAGTGTAACTTCCTGGGTAGGATTCAGGAAAGATCCCTCTCTGAACCTGTTTCCAGGACTCTTCCAGGTAGTATCATCCACTATAGCCTGGGACCACAGGAATTACTGCTCAGGGCTTTCTTCTGCATTTCATTTTCAATCCCTTCTTTGCTCTTTATGCCATGAAGGCCAGTGGTTCCCAATCCCATTTGTCTTGGTCATTTAAGAGATGACCAAGTTACCTAATGATTAACACTTTTGTTTTTAAGTTTGAAAAGATTCAAGGTTATCCTTCTAATAACTACACTTTCACTTGTTTTTCCAAGTGCTTTCTTTAGTAAGAGAGAAAGGAATGGAATTAAAGCTAAACCCAAGGGATCTAGAAATTTCCTTAGGACATGGGAGTGTCACGGGGAGAGTTGAGAACTCCTGGGACAGGCTTCAGTCTTACTAGGCTGGCATTTAGGGAAGCTGACATGAGGTGGGGGCAGGAGGTGGGCACGGAATCAGAGGCTTGAAGTTTTACCCAACAACTGCTCAATAATAATAATTTATTATGGGCCAGTCACTATTCTAAGAGCTTTGTATGTATTTTCTCATTTAATACTCAAAACAACAACAGGTATGTTTACTATCACATCCATTTTGCAGAGAGTTTAAAGAACTTAACTGCTTGTCACACAGCAGCAGAGCTGGGAATTGAACTCGGTAAGTCTGACTCCAGATTCTGTAGTTCTCTCTATGCCTCATCACTTTGATGTTGAGACTAATCTCAGAGTTTCTCAGTATAATTCCCTCATTTCCAAAACCACCTCTTCTGTTAATAGCATGCAATTAGAATGGAAAGGAAGGCATCCTCACTCTTACATATATTCATTCATTCATTTAATTGACAACTTTGTATTAGGCACCAACCATGTGCTCAATACTACTACCATCTTAACTCTTCCATACATTTATTCATTCATTTAATTGACAACTTTCTATTGAGCACCAACTATGTGCTAGGAATTCTTCTCAAACATGAGAATACAGCAGGGAACAAGACAGACAAGATCCCTCCCACTCTCACGTGAATTATATCCTTTGGGGTCAAAACTGACAAGAAACATTAAAAAAACAAGAAAATTGGGACAGTGATAAGTGCCAGAAATATAATAAACATAAATGATAGTGTGTGGGGAGATAGCTTAGATTTAGTGGGCAGGGACATCTGGGTTGAGACCTGAGTGACAAGAAAAGGCTCAATGAGATCTGGGGTAAGAGAGCCCCAAGCATAAGGAAAAAAGAACCAGCTTGATGTGCATGAAAACAGACAAAAGGGCGGCATTGTTGGAGTGAAGTGAGTGGAGGGCAGTTGTAGGTAGACAGGGGCCAGGTAAGGTAGAACCTGGCATGGAAGATTCTGGATTTGACAGTAAGTGTGATGGGGAAACATTGGAGAGTTTGGACGGGGAGTAAGATAATCTATTTCACATTTTAAAAGCTTTTCATTCCCTGATTTCCCCAAATGTAACAGAAGTCCCCAAATAGGTGACAGAGACCTTTCTGCCAGTGTTGGCATTTTATCCAGTTGATTCTGAAACAGGTAGCTGCCACCATGTTCCTGTCCCAACTGATTCCAGGAATTCCCAGTTAGGAGGGAATCTTAGTGGTACAACTCTCCAATCTGCGACTTGCTTTTAGGGCCCCAGAAGGCTTGTGAACGCCCTGCAAAATTGTCAGCCAGCCCTTGAGGTTGTGCCCAAGCTCTGTCTGGCCTGTGTGTGCATCAGGGTGTGGAGAGACTCTTCAGCATCCACCGGCTTCCCAAAGCGATCCATAAGCCACGGGAACATTAAATTCACTGCACCTCTGCATGAAGAAAATGTGGTGTGGGATAACCCCTCACAACTCCACTTGAAAAAGTAATACCTGGGTTATTACTAGGCACATGTCAAATGCTTAAAGCAATCATACAGATTTTGAAGATGAATTTTCAGTGCTCAGCAAATATTTGTTAAATGAACGAATGAAAAATTAGCCAGTTCCCCATCCCCCACACATACTGCAGTTGAGAAAACTGAGGCCCAGGAGAGTTACATGTTTTGCCCAAGATCACACATTTAGAATGTGGTAATGCTGAGCTTCAAACCAAGATCTTTTGACTTAAACAACTGGACTTTCCACTTTAGCACACATTTTATTAAAGAAAACGTTAAAGAAGCGTTTTCAACAAACATCAATATCTTTTGGGGATATTAGAACACACTAATAATAATTGCTAACATTTCTTTGAGCACTCATTATGTACTAGTGTTAAAGACAAGACAACTGGCCCGAAATGGAGTCACTTTTGCTAAACCCCATGTCACCAAATTGAGACTTAATTAGTTTCAGCTCTCCCAGAAATGGAATCTTAAACCAGTTAATCAGGAATCCCTGATCAGCCTTAGTTAGGTAATCTGCCAGATAGACCCCTGCCATCTCCTACAAGGAAAGTAACCTCGCAATAACCAATCCACTTTTTTACCCAGTACAACTTCCTTGTTCCTACTGCCTTCTGCCTATAAAATCTCTTGCCTTGTAGAGCTCTTCAGAGCTCCTTTCTATCTGCTAGATCGGATGCTGGCCGATTCATGAATCGCTAAATAAAGCCAATAAGATCTTTAAAATTTACTCAGTTGAATTTTGTCTTTTTTAACACTAGTTACTTATTTAATCCTCTCAGCAACCTTATGAGGTAGGTACTATCGATACTCCCACTGCACAGTGAGGCAATTGAGATAGAGAGAGGTTAATTAACCTGTCCAAAGTCACACAGCTAGAAAGTGGCAGCAGCAGTGTTCAAACCCAGGATCTGCATGCTTAATACCACACAGACCCTCAGGCTAACTGCTACCTCACATCCTCTTATGCTGGAAACCTAGTCACGCCCAGGTAGAGGAAGACCCTGGCCAGGAGTTTGATAGGTTCTTAAGGGTCAAAAACAAAAGTTCCCAGGACGTGAAAGTCCAAAAAGGTGAGAGCAAAATTGTATCTGAATTATGAAATGACAACCTCTCAAAAATACAAAAGCAGAAGGGAATTAAAAATAAAAGTTAAAAAATAGAGAAAAAGAATTAACTCCTCTAGAACTCAAAACCCCTGGGAAACAAGAAGTTTCACAAGTTAAAGATGATATTTATTGTCTGGGAAACTTTTACTGCATTTCTTTGACAATTACATAGTGAAATTATTTCAAAATGAGCCATTCAAGTTTATTAGCATTAAAAAAACCCTCCCTATCGTGGGACAAAACAGCTTAAAGCAATCACTACTTTTATTTTATTTTGTCCTTTTCTTTCCTGCTGAGAGCTGCATATTTTGCATGTGGACCTTGTATCTTTCTCTTGGATGCACTCCCAGTTTCTCAAAGGCTTCCCACGCAACCCCAGGAAGGTCCCACACTTGGCAGTGCTTCAGATGGCTGGCTATGTCTTCTCTTCTTCCTTAGATTCTGTGTCCCTCTAAATGGGATTCTGTGTTCTTACAGAAAGAAGCATTTCAAATTATTTTGAATCCAGTTTTGACATGTGATGTCTTCTACATTTATAATGATGGTTTTGTAGCATCACTATCTGTGCTGTGTAAGTTGTTACCTAGATGCACAATGAAAGCCTTATCAAGACATTTTTCACAGTCAACTATAAGTGTTTTCAGATTGTACATGTGAGCTTATATTAGAAAGTATGCATGCTGGAGTAAAATAGAACACAAACTATAATTTGAAACATTACATGTATGCAGCGTAGAAAACAACTCTATGTCCACATTCAGAAGAGGCTTAGTAACTGATGGAACCAAACATTGCCAGGAATGAGAAAATCTGAGCTCCTTCCACAACAATGCCTCATGATTTGGGAAAGCTAGTTAACTTTATCATTCTATTTCCCCATTTGTAATAATAAACTGGGTGAGATTGCTTTTATTGCCATAATTAAAGCTTTTTCCCCAGAGTTCTGATTCCTCTCTCAATGAGATTATTCTCTATTATTTTAGCAGAAATTTCATATCCTGCATACATCAGCTAATTCTGCAGTACAATACTTTTAATCTGTCTCTAAAAAGGGGCTCTCTGCCCCATTCATATGATGCTAGATTTGTTCTTCAGCATGAAAAGTATCCTACATTTCAGGGGGAAAAAATTGGACAATAAGTGGTCTAGCCAAGTTTCATCACTAAAAGTAAGGAATAATCATTTTATTCCATTCTTTCCTTCTGGTTCCTTAGGATGCACAGAAAGGGGAGGGAAAGGATCCTTCCTCCCCATTTCTTCCTAATTCTTTGCTTGAATCCACTTAGTTGAGCCAAGAATCTTTTGCCTACAGCTGAGAATGCTCCCAGCAGTTGGGTATTGGCTTGTATCTGCTCATTTCCAAGAAATTTCTCTTTATCTACCAAGGTCTCAAACAAAAGTTGTTCTCCATAAGGACGCCTTAGACCATCCCCTACGATCCTCTCCTCTAGAAGATTTAATCACTCCTTACTCCATGTCCAATTACACTTTGTAACCACCACTGGTACAGCACATAAACCATTGTATTATTTTTATTTGGGGAGGAACTCATTCTTATTTATCTTTGTAACCCCAGTGCCTAGATTTATGGCATTTGTATCCGTGCCAAGCATAATTCTGGGCCATATTTACTGAACTTATTAAAAAGAATATGGTGAAGTTTTAGGGATCTCACTTACCATCCCTAATTATAATGAATATCATGAGGAGAAATGGATGCGTTTTTGTGGCAGAGATTGTTTCCAGTATTTATTTTACCTTTCCTCCATTGTAATAAAACCTCTAATTTTTGGCTGGGTACATGGCAATGCAAAATAAAGGTTGGATTTCTCAGCCTCCTTTGCAGCTAGGTAAGGCCATGTGACTCGGTTCTGGCCAATGAATCTAAGTGGAAGTTTCATGCAGCAGCTTCCAGGAAGCCTCCTTAAAAGAGAGCTGGCATGTACCATTTACTCTTTCTTCTTTGCTGCTTTTTACTTCCTACTGCCTGGAACTTAGATTTGGTGGATGGAGCTGAGCAGCCCTCTTGGGCTACGAAGTGACCTATAGAGTCTATGTATGGTGGAGCATCAAGATAGAGAGAGAAAAAAATATGTGTCTGTCGATGGATGAATGGGTAAAGAAAATGTGATCTAGATATAGATATATTATTCACATAAAAAATAATGAAATCCTGCCATTTGTGACAATGTGGATGAAACTGGAGGGCATTATCCTAAGTGAAATAAGCCAGACAAAGACAAATACAGTATATTCCACTTATAAGTGGAATGTAAAAAAAACAGTCAAGTTTATAGAAACAGTAGAATGGTGGTTGCCAGGGGTTGGGGGTGGGGAAAATGGGGAGATGTTGGTCCAAGGGTACAAACTTAAACTTATAAGATGAACAAGTTCTGAGGATCTAATATACATCATGGTGACTATAATTAACAATAATGCATTGTTTACTTGAAATATGTTAAGAGAGTAGTTCTGACGTGTTCTCACCAAAAAAAAAAAGGTAACTATGTAAGATGATGGATGTGTTATTTAACTTGATTTTAGCAATCATTTCACAATGTATACATAAATCATCAAGTTGTATCCTTTAAATACATAAAATTTTATTTATGAATTATACCTCAATAAAGCTGAGGGGAAAAATTAGAGAAAGCTTAGAGATCTGAGGACCTCATAGAGTAAAACCACCATACCAGCCCTAGACTACCAATTCTGGACTTTTATGTGAAAGAGAAACGTCTATGTTGTTTGAGCCATGGTTATTTGAGGTCTCTGTTATTCACCACCTAATCCTGATATTGTATTGCATTTTGCTGCTTCCTGGTTGGCATGTTTTGTAATATCTCATATCAAAAAAACCTTCCCCCAGAGGCTTAGATGAGTCATATCTGGAATCTCTAGACTAGAAAATTAAATTTATTAATATAATCAATTACACACACACACACAAACCTGCATTTTGGGCATCAATTAGTAGCTTTTGTTATTGAATGCTTACTGCATGCCAGATGCTATGTTATACTTCATACACATCGTTTTATTTAATCATCATAAAGACTTTATGATGTAGGGACTTTTATTACTTCACCTTATCAGTGAGAAAGCTGTAGATTAGAGAAGAGAAGTAAACAGCTAGCTGGTAACCAAGGAAGGGCAGTCTTCCCTCTAAGCTCATGCATTACCCGCTACTGGATACTTGCTGCAGGAGGGACTGAGAAGAGACCCTTCCCCTGCCCACCAGGCAGCTTTACTTGCAAATCCATTGAGCACCAATGCTGCAAATGCCAAAAATTCCAGGAATGGAATTCTGCTATCAGCAAGGTAACCATTGGATACACCCCAGGGAGAGATCCAGAGAGAACTGAAGAGTAAGGAACTCCTCTGCTGACCTCTTGATAGAGAGCCAGAGGCCAGAGAAATTCACCTTTTCATGAGTAAGCTGTCGGGAGGGGGTGTGAAAATGGGACTCAGTGGGGTCTCACAGCACAAGTGGAACTGATATCAAAAGTCAGACATAATGACACAAGCACATGGAAACCATCAAATCAGATTCATATTTAAAGACCAGAGGGTCAAACACCTGAAATTCATAAATAACAAGAAAGGCATTCAGAAAAAAAATGATTTATGTATTATGCTACTCTGACCTCAATGATAACACCCTCAAAATACTAAAAAAGTAGTTAATTCCTTTTCATTATCCAAGGCATAAACCTTCATTCATGAAATATGTATTGAGGGACTGCTATGTGCAGGTCTGTGATTAGCAGGGACTGGGGGACACAGCCGAACAAGGGCCTCCAGGATGGTGCAGTCAGGTTGGGGAGACCCACCTGTACACAGATCTTTACAGCGCAGGGTGCCACGCACCGTAATGGAAGTAAGTACAGGGCTGTGTGGACCTTAAATGAGAAGCATCCCACCTTAGGGTCAGTGAAGGTCTCCAAGATGATGGAGCAGGGTTCTGAGGGATGGCTAGGATGTCAACAAGAGAAAGGGTGTGAGGAAGGGAGAATACGTTCCTAAGAAAGGGAAGAGCAAGTGCAAAGGCTCCAGAAAGCCTGTCGCCTTCCGGGAATTGTGCTTTCTTAGTAAGGCTAGAGCCCAGGTGTAAGGAAAGAAGAGGCAAAGAAGAGAGTGGTTCTTAAAGCGATCAGTTTAATGATAAGCTACATTAAATTTATATTTATATGGTCAACCAGCATCCACAGTCCTCTTTGATTTTCGTGGTAGTTGAAAAGGTAATGGTTTCAAACTCCACTCCTCCAAAGAATACTGAGTGAACTGCTGTCTCATATTAGCATCCCTCCCCCTTCCTTCCTAATAGAACCCATTTTCTAGTTCTTCACACTCGTCCACTCCTACCCCACGTGACTCTGGAGATGCTGATTCATCTCCAGGTTCAAGGGTGGATCCCTGTTAGTGTAGGCCAGAGGTCAGTGAACTATGGCCCACGGGCCTACTGTCTATTTTTGTAAATAACGTTTATTTGAAAACAACTACACCCATTATTTCCTATGGCTATTTTCGTGATACAACAGCAGAGTTGAGTGACAGAGACTATATGGCTCACAAAACCTAAAATATTTACTTCCTGGTCCTCTTCAGGAAAAACTTGCTGACCCCTGGTCTAGGCCAATCAGAGCACTGAATTCCCCTGGCAGATGTTATTGGTCCAGAGGTGGGCTAGTTGCTTAAATCGGCCCATCAGATTAAAGAGAAGAACTTATATTTCAGGCTGAGAGTAATGATTCTCTCACATCCTTCATATGATGCCTCAGTTGCTGCTAACAGCCATCTTATAACCATGAGCTGTTCTAGAGATGGCAGAACCAAGAGATGGAAAGATCTGGGTCCTTGATAATACTATTGACCCATTAAATCAAGCAACCCCGAAGCCTGCCCTATCTCTGGACCTAGTATCGTGTGAGATAATACATTTCCTTATTGTTTAAGCCAATTTGAGTAAGGCTGTCTCTTACTTGGACTTAAAACCACCCATCTTTGCTATATAAGTAATGCCATCTTGTTCAAAGAGCAGACTTACAGCAGGCTAAGTAAGATATCTAAAACACAGTCACAACCCAGAATAAAGCAAAGGAGATAAGGAGAGGAATAAGCGCTGTCATGAGCCCACACACATTGCCTGCAGGCAGAATCTAGAGGCAACCACACACCCTTACCCATGGTTGATTGAAATATTTTGAAAAACAAAGTTCCTAATTCAATACACTCAAGACAGTTTTCAAAGAAAAGCAGATTAGATATAGTAAATTGGAAGTTGGAGGAGTGGGGAGGTACTACCAAAAGAAGTTCCTTTGACTTCAGGAAAAGTGACTGCTGACTGGTCCTAAGAGGAAGGAGAAAGACAAACAAAAAAAAGAAACTTATGCCAATTAAAATAGAGGCAAAAGCTCCCCAGAAGCAGCCTGCAATAGCTCCAGGGATGACTGTTTATGTTAGACAATCACAATTCATGCTTAGAAACAATGGCCTTGACACACCAAGAATAGAATCAGTTATATACAGTCTACTCTGTTTAAGAAGGCTCTTATTTTCCAGGATTTTCTAATCCTCCTCAAAAAAGTTTTCTTTTAATAACAAATTGGCAATTCAATGATATGAAAAACACACCCTGTTCCTAAAATGCTAGATTAGAGGAATCTTTGCAAGAAGAGTCCTACTTCACAACAGATCTTCATTGTTCCCTCCTCCAGCAGGATGGGACTTTTCTAACATCAAACATTGATTCAATTATATAGTATCTCAGAAAGCAAGATCTAAATATAGAATCACATTTTTGGTGCAGGGGACAGTGCAATGTGGTGAGCAAAGCATGAGGCTATTTTCGTGATACAACAGCAGAGTTGAGTGCTGGGAATTGGGATACAACACCAAATCCCAATTCCACCTCCAAACTAGTTATGCGGGCCTCTGTTTCCTAAGACAGGAACAATGATACATATCTTGTATTGTTGTAAGACCTTAATTATATATATATATATATTCCATATATATATATTCCATATATATATATATATCCTCCACTTCCGTGGAAGCTATCACTATTATTGTTGTCGTAATGATTATTATCATTCTATCCCAAGCATTCCAAAACATTGTATTTGACAGGCAAAGTTGCTGTAGAACTCTTTCAAGCTAGAGATAGACAACTCCATCTGCCTCGTTTAAATCTTCAGTGACCTTTCAGGAGAGCAGAGTGGGCCAAATGCTGTGACTCAGAGCTGAGTCCTCAACAGTGTGTCAAAAATCGTGATTTAACAGTACTTTCCTCGGAGACAAGAATTCCACGAAAGCCTATTCATGGATTGGGAATGATTTCAAGCCGTCGTTGGATCCAGCAACACGCTGCCATTTCCAAGTATCAGAGCTCAGCTGGGGTCATCATTTAAATTAATAAAGTGCAGTGAGTTGCTGAGGCAGTTGATGTGATCAGTGTAGCCTCTAATGTGCCCTGGAGGGACCCAAACTATTCAATAGTGACCAGCACCTAACAGAGGCATGTGGAAATTAATTATGACCTCTGGAGGCTAGGAAGTCTAAGATCAAAGGGCTGGCCAATTCAGTTCCTGGTGAGAGCCCTCTTCCTGCCTTGCAGATGTCCGCCTTCTCTCCGTGTCTTCACATGGTGGAGAGGGAGCAATCTCTCTCTCTCTTCCTCTTCTTATAAAGCCACTAATCCCATCATGAAGTCCCCATCCTCAAGACCTCATCTAACTCTACTTACCTCCCAAAGGCCCCATCTCCAAATACCTACACATTGGGGATTAGAGCTTGAACATAAGAATTTGGGAGGACATAATTCGGTCCATAGTATGACCCTTCTGCAACTTCTTCACCTAAAACATTTCTAAAATTCAATTCTCTACATCCTAAATAGTTTCTGAAGTGAGTTTGCTCAGACTTTCCAAAATGTTTCTTCTTTTAGCCATGATGAAGTGTGAAAAATTTCATCTCAGTTGGGAGAACATCAAGGAAAATAAGCTCTGTATGAGTAAGGGTCCTTTTATAAAGGAAGCCTTTATGACATTCTTCTTTACTGAAGAACACTTAGAAATTAATGAGGGCAGAAAGTTGAGGGATGGTCAGGGAGAAGAGAAGGGAGGATGGAAAACAGGCCTGTGTCACCAAGAGCTCAAGCATCCAGACAATAGTTCTGTTTTCACCCTGGGTAGCCTTAGCTGAACTCTGGAGCCAACTGCACTCCAAATGAGACATGTGCAGTTTTGATTACCAGATAAGGTATGTGTTACAAGGCAATAAACTTCAAATTTGTGGGAGAGACAATTAGGTGATAGGAAGAGATTAAAAACAGTAGTCAGCATTTAGTGACTTTCTTCAGCCTAAGGGGAATAACCTTTGGAAGAATCTAGCGAAAAGGCCCGTGCTGGTGCAGGGGACAAAGGGCTGGTTTCACATTCATTCTATGTTGATCCCTGCAGTGGTTGGAAAATAAAACAAGACAACTCTAGCAAGATCAGGCATCCATCTCTTGGTACCTGAGAATGGATCAGAGAAAGAGAATCCTGAGCAGAATGTAGAAGCAGAGAAAGTCTTAAAATATGTATGACTGATTTGGTTACCTCTTGGGAGGTGCAAAGAAAGGAGGAGGAAGTGAAATGATATTTATTGAGAGCCAACTAGAATGCAAGATCTTAGACGGAAGGGGCTCTTGTTCAACAACGTGTTCTCAGCCCCTAACATGCAGTAGACACTCACTAAATGTTTGTTGAAGGAAGGACAGACATGGTACAGAGCCCACTGTATAGTGGGCAACTAGGAAATATTTTGAATCAATTAATTAATAAATACCTACTATATGCCAGGCATTGTTTCATTCTTTTATTCAATTTACAAATATTTTATTGAGCAAGCTCCCATCATTTGCCAGACACTCTGCTGGACACTGAGAACTCAAAACAGAAAAAAGATAGTTCCTGCCCTTGAAGAACTTATAGTCTTGGGAGATAGACCCACAAGCAAGGGTGATGCAATATAAGATGACCACAAGCTGTATCAGAGGGCAGAGAAACATAGGAGAAGAGGATCTCAGTCTTCCTGGGAAAGTCAAGGCAGTATTTACAGAGCAGGCAGCGTTTGAACAGAGACTTAAGATCTTGAGCAGAGGTTTTCAGACATTTCAGGGAATGAGAATAGTGTGAGAGAAAACTGCAAGTTCATTCTTGCAGAAGAAAAAATTCTATGGGTCAAAGAATGTGGGAGAGTGAATGGAAAAAGGAAAGAGATGAATGAGACTTAGGCCCAATCATAAAGGTCCAGTATCTCATTTGAAGCAGCTTGGACTCACCCTGTGGAAAATGGGATGCAGGACCGGCTTCGTGGGTGTGAGACCTGTGCAGTCCCACAGGGCTCCATGCTCAGATGGGCCCCACGCTTAGTCTAATGCTCTATTATGGACTGTCTTGAAATTCTTAATAATTTTATCTTTGAACTTGTGTTTTGCAAGTGAAATCCAATGGCACAATGGAGCATGCACGTGAGCAGAGGAGATATATACAATATGCCTGTCTGCATTACCTTGCTGCTTCATTCACATATAGTGTTCATGGTGCCCCATGAGCACAGAATTCCAGTGGACCTACTATGCATGGGAGTTTAGCAACAAGTACAAGGTAAGCATATTATGGAAGCCACCATCTCCCACTGAATGTTGATAGGATGTGTGCATATCAAGAAGTGAGATATACTGGGGGCTGGCCCAGTGGTGTAGCAGTTAAGTTCACGCGTTTCGCTTCAGCGGCCAGGGGTTTGCCAGTTTGGATCCTGGGTGTGGACTTACTCACGGCTCATCAAGCCATGCTGAGGCAGCATCCCATATAGAAGAGCTACAACTCTACAACTATGATACACAACTGGGTACTGAGGCTTTGGGGAGAAAAAAGAAAAGGAGGAAGATTGGCAAACATATGCTAGCATAGGGCCAATCTTTCGCAAAAAAAAAAAAAAAGTGAAACGTAACAGTTGGGTTATTTTTGTGCAATGGGCTACAAAATACAAATTGTATCATTTCAGTGATTCCACATATGAGTTAAACACTCTTATATTTGCACTTAAAACTGGCATTGCACAATATAAAGATGAACAGCAAACTTCACACTAATAATTCATAATTTGAATTTTTCTTTACTGAGAACAACATTAAATGGCAAATAAAATGCCATGACATATTGAGAGAGAGAGACTACCAAAAAGAAGGGGAAAGCTTTAGATTTGAGTATGTTTAATGGCACTTTTCCCTTGTTTCCTGAACATTTTGCACCAGGACCCACAAATTATCTAGCTGGCCTTGATGGGGAGCCATTAAAAAAGTCTTGAGCAGGGAAGAGGCACAACATGACTATCATTTTGGAAAAATAACTCTCACCAGAATGTGGAAGCTAGAATAGAGGGAGGCACAACAAGGAGAAAGACAACCCATTATTACAATAGCACAGACAAATGTTGGTGAGGTCTATGCTAGAGCAGGGGGTAAGAGGATGGAGAGAAAGGGACAGATGTGCGAGGAGTTAGTGGGCAGAATACTAGGGCTGGATGATTCATTCCACAGGGGAGGTAAGCAAGAGGGAGGAATATAGCTTGACTCCCAGATTTCTGGCTTCAGCCACAGGGTGATGCCATGCCCTGAGATGTGGAGTAGGAGGAAGAAAGAATAGGGGATGGGTGAGGGAAGAGGGATGGGTTGAAGGTGAAGGTTGCTCTGGGACATGAGGAAGACTTCTCATGCCTGGATCTATACAGTACTTCTCATTCCACCTTCTTCTAGTAACAGACCTCACCTCTTCTGGCTTCAGGAGTGTGGCCTTGACTGAAGTTGGGCCCAGCAGGGTACCTGGTAGCCTGTGCGCATGCACACACACAGCCACAGCTAGTGGTCCAAGGAGTGGGCAGGCAGATGTCCTAAGTCAGGATAAGCAGAGTCCTGAACTAGGATTTTTCAAACTAAAGCTAGGAGACATCCCTTTCCTCTTTAGTGCCAGAAGTGAGTCTGCGACTGCCAGAAGACATGGTTCTAGTGACCCTGAGACTCAGGTCTGAGAGATTAAAGCCAACATAGAGAACAGTGGAGAGAGAACCCGGAGAGCTTTGAGTTCCTAGTTCTGGTACTTCCGCCTTTCACTCAGTGGATGAAGCCAGAAATCTGGTTACACAATCCAAGAAATCCAGCCTTCCGTCGCTCCCTCCATTTTCTCCCAGCCTTTTATGTTTTCCTTAAGGTAACTGGAGTTAGGGTTCTGTCATTTGCGACTGAGAGTCCTGATTAATACAGGACACGTGGCTAGGTGACCATGGAAACAGCTTGTGATGGATATTGTCGTTCTTATATCATAGAGAAGTGAACTGAGGCTCAGAAAAGTTAGATAAATTGCCCAAAGATTCATGGCTAGCAAACTGCGATGCCAGGACTCGAATGCAGGTCAGTCTAACTCCAAAGTCAGTGATCTTTCTATCATGCCACACTTTCTTCCTAATTTGTTCATTATTCTTAGCACTCTTTTCTGTAAACACTAGGCTTCAAATTTAGGGCTATTCATGCTATTGAACTTCCAAGTTTCTTGCTTAATGACCAAAAGCTACGAGAAGCAGACAATGATGTCTCTGGAGCATTTCCTGGCTCTGACTATTCCCACTTTAAAAGTCACTGGTAGCAGAGGGCCTAGTTGCTAATTCTGCAGAAGTTTAAAGTCAGTAACTTATGACCAAAATGTTATTTTCCTAAACTTTATCTTGTTTTACGAGTTCTAATGGAAAGTCAAGTCTTAATTCTCAGCAGAGTTACAAGGAGGTGATAACAAACTGAGCCCAAGGCTTCAGAACTTGAGGACCTCTCTCTGTGAGGTTTTCTCAAGCCTGCCTCTCTGTTTATCTTTGCGTCCTCTTCTTTATAGAACCTTCTTTGCCTTCTGTTCCATTAACCCAAACGTAATCAAAGAGAATCTTTTCTGACTAACTCATTCTAGGGAATTGTGGCAGAGCCCATTGTCCCCAAATTGTTATTCCCCACCTCTTTTCTTTCAATAATTAAAAAAATTTTTTTTCTTCATTTATTTATTATTTTTAATTGAGATATAATTCACATATCGTAAAATTCACCATTTAAAAGTGTACAGTTCAATGGCTTTTTTTAGCAGATTCACAAGGTTGTGCAACTGTCACTATCTAATTCCAGCTCATTTCATGATCCCTGAAATAAACCCCATACCCATCACCAGTTGCTCCCCATTCTCTCCTCCCTCCAGCCTATCTGGCAACCATTAATATATTTTCCTATTCTGGACATTTCATATAGTTGGAGCCAAATATTATGTGGCCTTTTGTGTCTGGCTTCTTTTATTTTGCATATTGTTTTCAAGGTTCATCCGCATTGTAGCCTGTATATATACTTCATTCCTTTTTATTGCCAAATAATAATAATATTCCATTGTATGGCTATACCATAATACAATATTTTGTTTATCTTTCTATAGTTGATGGACATTTGGGTTGTTTCCAACTTTTTGGCTATTTTGCTGCAATGAACATTCGTGTACAAGTTTTTATGTGGACAGATGTTTTCAATTCTCTTGAGTATGCACTAGAAGGGACTTGCTGGGTCATATGATAACTTTATGTTTAACGTTTTGAGGAGCTGCCAAACTATTTTCCACAGTGACTGTACCATTTTACACTCCCACCAGCAGTATATGAGAAGAACACTTGGTTTTTAGCTGGGCATACTGAGCCTGGAAAAAGGTCAACTTTCCAGCTTCCCTTGTAGCTATTGTGGCCATATGACTAAGTTCTGGCTTATAGGATGGGATGTAAGCAGAAGCAGTATGTTCAATTTCTGGTGGAAACATGTCCCTGTTGCTTTCTCCGACCTGCTAGTTGGAAGGTTGACTTAATGACTGCAGGGCCAGCAGCCATCTTGGGCCATGGAGTGACTCTGGGAAGGGAAGCCAGAGCATGGGACAGAAGGAATCTGTAACTGACACTGTGGAGGCTCGCACCAGCTCTGGACTGACCACCTCTGGACTTCTTAAATATGAAAGAGAAATAACCTTCTATCATGTTTAAGACACTATTATTTTTTTCTTATTAGCTGCAGCCAAATCTAACCCTAACTGATACCATTACTGAATTTCTTCACTCACTGAGCAAATTGCCACTGAAAGCCAATTAAAAGCAGGTCTTGAGCTTGGCACTAAAGAAATAAAGTTGCATGAGATAAGGACCTTTTAATTTGGGGGCTCACAGTTGAGTCAAGAGAGACAGGCATGTAAATAAATAAGACAGTGGCATAAGTGCTAATAGAAGTATGTACTGAGTCTCATAGGTGGATGGAGGAAAGACAGATGAAATCAACCTAAAGCAACTTAGAGAAGGTCTCAGTTTGGCCTATAGGCCCCACTAGTATTTCCAAATTCCCAACAGATATTAATCTTTGGGATTTGGGAACAAGAAGAAATTGGAATTCCTGGGAAATCTCAGGAATTCCTAATATCATAAGCTATTCTTAAAATACTTCCAATATTATCTACTCTTTACTCATTATTATGGCTATCTAAAATTGCTTAATAAATAATAAAAATTAAGTTCAGCGGTATTTATGAAGAATTGTCACCTATAGTGAATAGTCAAACACTGGGAACGGCCAGCGAACATTACTGGGTGATATTTGTTTTTGTGTGTGTGTGTGTGTGTGTGAGGAAGATCAGCCCTGAGCTAACATCCACGCTAATCCTCCTCTTTTTGCTGAGGAAGACCGGCTCTGAGCTAACATCTATTGCCAATCCTCCTCC
This sequence comes from Ceratotherium simum simum, assembly GCF_057802395.1. Lineage (NCBI taxonomy): Eukaryota > Metazoa > Chordata > Mammalia > Perissodactyla > Rhinocerotidae > Ceratotherium > Ceratotherium simum. The sequence continues at coordinate 18,811,289 of NC_141924.1, forward strand.
TTTTTTTTCCCCAAAGCCCCAGTAGATAGTTGTATGTTGTAGTTGTACATCCTTCTAGTTGCTGTATGTGGGATGTGGCCTCAGCATGGCCAGAGAAGCGGTGCGTCGGTGCGCGCCCGGGATCCGAACCGGGGCCGCCAGTAGCGGAGCGCACACTTAACTGCTAAGCCACGGGCCGGCCCACTGGGTGATATTTGAATAACGTAACATTAACCTCTTCTGGTAAGGCTAACAGCACTACACTGGATCTTGTGTTGAAATTGCCAATTTAAGGATGCATTTTTCTTCCAAAACTTGCTATTTCTTGGAAGACTACTCAAAAGATTTATATAAAGTATATACATATAAACTTACTAATATTTACTTTACTTGCAAGAATGACTTACCATTAGCAGCAGACAGGGCCAGCAGCTACGAGCAAGACTGATGAACTAATGGTGGCCACTTTCCTCGTCCATGCTCCTGTCCTGATTCCCAGAATCATCAATCTTAGCCTTCTACCATGATCTCCCCTGCAGCCTGCCCATCCTCTATCAGAACGCTCATCTCTTTAATTGGCTGCCATCATTAGACCAGAAGCTCCCTTGGAGGCAGGAAGCCCATGTCTCTTTTACATTATTGAACCTACAATATCTTGCTTAGAGTTTGGAACAAAGTACATGCTTAATTAACAGGCATTGAATTGAAGTTTACTGACCACAGAAGTGATATTTCAGCCAAGCTTTAGAATATGAATTTGTTAAGTGGCTCATGGAGGGAAGGGCATTTGGGGCCGAGGGAAACAATCTCAGCAAAGACACATGCATGCCCAACAGTATATTTTCAAGGACTACAATGACCTTCATATGGTAGGTGTGCAAAGGGTCGTGGCAGGAGATGACATCAGTACGGTAATCAAGGGCTAGACCATGCAGGGCCTTGTGTCCCTGCTAAGGAATACAGACGTGACACTGTAGGCAATGGGAAGCCACTGAAGGAGGCCTCCAAAGAGTTTGCAGTAAGAACGTATTCCGGAGACAGGCTGCTTGGATTGGAATCCCACCTCTGAAATTAGCTAACTGTGGACAAGTTCTTTAAGCTTTCTAGGCTTCAGTTTTCTCATATTTAAAGTGAGGATTATAACAGCAAATAACCAAGGAGGTTTTGGATAAGACGCCAGAAGATAATACAGGTAAAAATAATTAATATAGTATCTGGCACACGGTAACAGCTCAATCAGTACCCGCTTGCTGCTATTATTATTGCTCTTATTATCACCAAAGAGTTTTAAACAACAGAGCGACATGATCAAATTTGTATCTTGAGTGAAAGTCAAAAGCCAGTCCCCCCCATGAGATGAATATTCAGAACTGAGGAGGCTCTTTTCTCTTCTTTCCCTGTTTTCTTGTTTTCCATGGTGGTCTCTCAGACCTGAAGGACTCCAAACCAACTTGGAGGACTTCAGTTTCCTCTCTTAGCTCCCACGGACTGGCTGTAGGGAGACAAAGTAAATGAAGGGACAGTCAGTGAAATACAGCCTGATGTCACAGGAGTCTCAGGTGGAGAAAACAGGAATAGTCATTCAATCAATAACCATTTGAAAAGCATTTGCTGTAGGCCAGACACTATGTAGGCTCCTGGGAGGTAAGGGGAGAGGGATCCTAAGGTCAACCAGCCTTAGGCTTCCTACTGAGCAGGCTTCCTTCTTCTTTTTGGGGTGCAGTGGGCACAGTTCTGGCCTTTGGAACCTTAGCTCTATGTCATTTGTTTGAGCCTCAGTTGCAGCATCTGTAAAACGGGGATATTAATACTTATGCCTCATCTTCTCATGCCCCAAGATGACTTTATCAGACGCTTTCCTCTCTCCTCCAACCGCCAGTACCCTCTCACCATCCTTGCTTTAAACATATGGCCTTGCTTCTTCTTTCACTGAGAAAATAAAAGCAATCAGAAAAGAACTTCATCCTCCTCCATGTAATCTACCAACCTACTGTCACATGTGTCAATCTGAATGCACTGTCCCTGCCTCTATCTCCATCACGTGTAATTTGGATCCCACCTCTTTTTGTCTCCTCAAGCCTGTGCTCCTCCAATTGTCATGTCACTCTCCTGTGTCCTCAATTTTTTCCCCCACTCTATTGGATCATTCTCATCTGTATACAAATAATCTAAGAAATACAGTCTCCTCACCCCTCAGTCTTCCAGACTTTCATGTTTTCTTTAAGCTAATTGAAGTTAGATTCCTGTCATTTGCAACTGAAAAAGTCCTGATTAATACAATAGATAGGTCCCTATGGAAACAGCTTGTGATAGGAATTATCATTCTCATATCATAAAGAAGTAAAATGAGGCTCAGAAAGGTTAAATAAATTGCTCAAAGTCTGCAACTTCTCCTAGCTTAAAATAAGAAAGCAAACGAAGAAACCCTTCCTTGTTCATCATCCTCTGCAGTTACTTCCCCTTCAATCATCGCCTTTATTGAAAAACCTCTTGAAAAAAATGTCTTCATTTGTCTTCCCTCCACTGCTCTTGAACGTACCTCATCTTGCTTTCAAATGAAACTCTTCTTATCAAGGTCTTTTACCAAGTTCACCAATGACCTTCAAATTGGCAGATTCAAAGTTCAACCTCCAGTCTGACTTGATCCCTCAGCTGTCTTTGACATAGTAGATCAATCCTTTTCAAAACAGTTTACTCGCTTGGGTTTTAGAATGGTATTGCCTCTAATTTTCCTACTCATTAGGCTTCTAGGATGGTTTAATAGTCTCCTGATTTTCCTCATAGCTCATTAGCTGCTGGAGCTTTCTTGGGGATCAGTCCTCCAACCTCTCCTCTTTCCTATCTGTACTCAATCCCTAAGAAATTTCATCCACTCCTATGATTTAAATACTACTCACTTGCTAGTGAAGTTCCAGACTTATACTCTCAGCCCTTGTCTCTCCCCCAAACTCCAGAGTGGCATATTCAAGTACCCATGTGACACGTCTACTTGGATGTCTAAAAAGCATCTCAAACAGCATGGTTGATGCCACCACCACCAACCTGCTCCTCCCCTAGTGTTTCCCATCTCAATAAATCACAGGACCGTTTTCACACATGCTTTTTCTCTTTCTCTCACACCCTACATCCAGCATATTCTCTCAGGTCTACTTTCAAAATATGTCCAGGTTTCAACTACTTCTCACCATTTCTACCACTACCCTAGACTTTGACCTAGACCTTGAAATTTCTTGCTCCAGTGATTGCAATAGCTTCCTCAGAACCCAGAGAGATTCTTTAAAAATGTAAGTCGGGGGCCGGCCCTGTGGCTTAGCGGGTAAGTGTGCGCGCTCCGCTGCTGGTGGCCCAGGTTTGGATCCCGGGCGTGCACCGACGCACCGCTTCTCCGGCCACGCTGAGGCCGCGTCCCACATACAGCAACTAGAAGGATGTGCAACTATGACATACAACTATCTGCTGGGGATTTGGGGGGAAAAAAATAAAGGAGGAGGATTGGCAATGGATATTAGCTCAGAGCCGGTCTTCCTCAGCAAAAAGAGGAGGATTAGCATGGATGTTAGCTCAGGGCTGATCTTCCTCACAAAAAAAAAAAAAAAATGTAAGTCGGACCCTGTCACTCAGCTCTCATATTTAGAACAGCTTCCTGCTATATTTAGACCTTTAGTCCTTCTCATGGACTAAAGGTCCTCTGTGATCTGGTGCTTGGCACCTCTTCAAGCTCATCTCCTCCCATTCTTCCCTGCCTCACTCTACTCCAGCCACACTGGCCTTTCTGCTCTTCCTCAAACTAGTCAGCCTGTGCCTGCCTCAGGGCCTTTCCACCTGCTCTTCCCTTCAGGCTTGGCTTGCCTGCTAACCTTATTCAATTCTCAGCCCCAATGTCGGCTACCTCCACAAATCCTTCCTGATTATCCCCACTTCCCATCATTCTCTCTTCCTTTACTAAACATTATCATATGCTTATCAATTTGTATTTGTTTATTATTCTCTCCCTAGTAGAATATAAACTCCATTAAGGCAGGGACTTCTGTTTGCTTCAGGCTACATTCTCAGCCTCTAGAGGAGCATCTACCATATAGTAGATGCTAAATAGTGAATGCCTGAAAAAACTCAGAGCACTATAGTATCAAATGAAATGAGATTCGTGAAATCACTTTTTAAACTCTGGAGTACTAACGTGTAAGAAATAGTAACATACATTACATTTTAATAAGTATTTGTCAAGCAACTCCTTTTGTTCTAGGTAATGTACTAATCACTATAATTACAGAAATAAGAAGACAAAGTTCCTGCTCACTCTAGCTGGAAGGTCAAGGGTGGGAACAAATAGAGATGTTATTCTAGAATTATCTATCCAAGTGCTATGGAAACATACAGAAGGAAAGGAAGATTTATTTTGCTTGGGGGTATGGGAATGAATGAAGGCTTCACAAAAAAAGTCACATTAAGCTGTGATTTGAAGGTTGTGTTTGGGCTTGTCAGACAGAGAAGCAGGAGAAAGGGCATTGTGGGCAAAGGAAAGAATCCCAATGTGCATACAATGTGGGTACTCTACTATCCAGTTTGCTAAGCATCTTCTCAAAACAGATGCCTTCCTCATTCCTACTTTCCTCTCTCACTCCCAGAGCCCCAGGCTTTCTCCGACCCAGCCCTCCTGAGTACCTGTTTGTTTTTCACTGTGTCCTTCTCCCAGTTGGTCTTCAATGGGTAAAAGGTTACAGCCAGAGAGTTCATCCTTTCTCTCCCCAAAGGACATGACAACTCTAAATTGTTCATCTTTATACTTCTTGTGCCCAACCTCACAACTGTCCAAGGATTTCAGATACAGTTGGGTGGATGTTTAAAACCCACCCTCATAATAGTTTAATAGGGGCAGATACTTTTTAATGAAACATTTTAAAATTTTCTCATGTTTACGTAAAAATTCCTTGTACATAGTTTCTCACAGATTGTTTAAGAGGAAGACATTTGGCTTTAGAATTTAAATGAGAGTCATAATAAAGACAGCAAAATATTAGTCATGAAAGACAGGAAAATAAGGGGAGACAGTGCTTAACATTGAATACTCTATATTTATTAAATGAATGAATGGTTGGATGAATTAGTGAATGAAATAAATTAACAGTTTACAAATGTGTTGTATTCTCAGAGTTACTTTTGTAACTTAGTTGTTTTGAATTTGGGATGCATTTTCCCACACAATGTTATAAATGATACTTAAGTGCTGAGAAATCCCACTAAGGTTATTTAGTCTGTAGTGTAGCAGTAAAACACAGAAAAGTAATGGCATTGTGTAAGAACATGGTTTAAACAATTTTGAATACTGGTATTTGAGGAAAAGTAACTTTAAGTAGAAGACGAGGTGGCACATGAAAAATGTGGCCATTCCCAAGGGGATTTCTGAGCCCTAGTGGGAACAGATGAGCATGTCATAAACAGCAAACATTGTGTTTGTTATCACGTGTCACGGTATTCAGAATAAAAGGAAGGTGACATGATATGCTCTTGAAAGGCTTACTATTTACAGTGGGAGTAAAGACCTACACATAGAAAGAAAAGGCACTATGGCTAAGGCATGTTGGATGACAATCAAGGTCACGGCTGTTCAGAGAAGGGAGTAATCTTTAGGGCCAGGAAGGAGGAAGGAAAAGCCTGGGTCTGGCCTTGTGGAAAAGGATTTCAGTCAGGAGAGAGCTGAGAGAGTGTACGAGGTGAAGTTAACTGAAATGATCCTTGATAGAAAATACAGGAAAAGGAAGAAACATGGTGTGCGCACGTTTCTATCCAAGAAGAAGAAAGAGGGTCTGCCCTGGGGCGAAGCGGTTAAGTGTGCGCTGTGCTGCTGGTGGGCCGCGGTTTGGATCCCTGGCGCGCACCAACACGTCGCTTGTCAGGCCATGCTGTGCCGGCGTCCCATATAAAGTGGAGGAAGGTGGGGCACAGATGTTAGCCCAGGGCCAGTCTTCCTCAGCAAAAAAAGAGGAGGATTGGCATGGATCTTAGCTCAGGGCTGATCTTCCTCACAAAAAAAAGAAGAAGAAGAAGAAGAAAGAATATGATGGCGAAAACAATGCTGGATGACTTCCCCCTGGAGGCCATACAATGGCTCAGGAAAGGTTGGTGCTGCCTAGCGTCAACTGGCAACAACAGCCTTGGAGTTTTCAAGTGATCAGGCAGACTGTAATCAGACTTTCAGAGGTGTTTGCAATTCAGATTGTGCCTTAATATACCTAGATATTTCTACAGAACATAGAATTTGTATAATTTTATGATACCCTGCCTGTTGATTTTGGTGACGTGTCCTATTGGATAAATCTTACTGATTCCTAAAGAAGGAACTTCTGTAACCCTTGCCTTTGGTATAAAAAGAAGTGGAGTTTCATTTGCCAGTATCCCCAGCGCCCCCTCCCCGCCTTTCCTTCCTTCTCTTCTGGCTTTCATTAACTGTTTGACCCTGACCAACTCACTCCACTCCCTGGGTCCCCTCTTCTTATCTCTAAACGACAACACTGAACTAGATCATGTAACCCTTCCAATCTACAAACGTGATTATGAAATTTTCCAAAATGACAAAACACAACATACCATGAGGACGAGACCTAATTATATTGCCTAAACCAAATAGTTGTGGCTTCCCAAATGGTTACTTCTGAATATCACAGATGATTCACTTATCCATTTTTTTCTAGCATCAGGTGACCTTCCTGCTCTCAGAGCTGTTCCAGGGGCGCTGAGATTTATCTAGAAAGAGTGGTGTGGGAAGTAGTTTTCCTTCCGTTAAAAAAGTGGCGAGAGTCACAGCAGCCAAATCTGTTCGCTCCTATCTCCTTCGATTCAAAAGTTTTCTGGGTCTGGGGAGCCACAAATAGATAAAACCTTATCAGTCCGCCCTAGAGTTCCCCTTCTTGGGCTGTATTTGCATTGACCGGTATAAGCACCCCGGCTCCGGAACCGCGGAGGTGAACACCCCACGCGCTGGCCCGGAGGGTCTGCGGCGCCCGCAGGCGCGGGCGCGCCGGAAGTGGGGCCGCCACACTTCCGGTGGTCGGCCGGGCGCTCGCCACACTTCCTGTTGATGCGGCCCCCGCCAAGGGCTGGGCGGAGAGGAGGGCCGGCGGGAGGGCGGCGGCGGCCACTGGCCAGGCGTGAGCGTGCGTGGGGCGGCCGCGGGCACGGAGCGTCCGCCTCGTCGCCTGAGCCCGGAGCAGCCTCGGCGGCCGCGCCTCCCACCCTCCATCCTTCCACCGGCCCTCGGTCCCGCCGTGCGGCACCATGCCCGCCGTGGACAAGCTCCTGCTAGAGGAGGCGTTGCAGGACAGCCCCCAGGTACCTCCCGCCTCTCCGGTCTCCCTCGCGGCCGAGGAGGCCCCTCCAGCCCCGCGGGGAGGCAGGGAGTAGCAGGGCCCCGGCGGGGGCGAGGAGGGAGTGCGCCCGGCCCTGGCCTGAGCCCGGGACACTCAGGAGGGGACATCCCTCAGGCAGAGCCGGAGAGCTCTGGGACACCCCCGCGGCCGGAGCCTTTGCGTCCTGACCTCTTTCCCGGCAGCTGAAACTGGGGCTGCCCGGCCTCACCTCGGGCTCCACCACTGAGCAGCTGAGTGCCTCGGGCAGATAGTTTCATCTTTTCGTGCCTCAGTTTTGTAATCTGTAAAATAGGGATAATAATTGTACCTGCCTCTTCGAGTCGTTAGAATTAAATAAGGAAATGCCAGTAAAGTTGTTAGCGGACAGTGTCTGATAACAGAGTAAGGGGTTAATCTTATTTATTATTATTACTGCTACTCCTGATGTGATGGGACCTGGTGGATTTAAGGCCATAATGGGAGGCAGGGCCTGGATCTCTTTCCCAGCGGTACCAGGCCTCCCTTTGGCCCTCTTTTCCCATTTGTGAAGAGAAGATTACAATACCTGGCCCATTTGTCGCACAGGAGAACTTCATTAGCACACTGATGAGAGGCAAGTCCTTTGAGCTCTGCGGATGAAAGCTGATGTGTAAATAGAGCAAATGAGTGCAGAGTGGCCTTAGTTCATAATTCAGTGCACCTTTCCCCAGGGAACCTTTGTTCTCCGTCATTAACCTTTCCCCAGCTTCATATCTGCTCTCGTGGTTCTGCATCCCTGGGTTATTTCAATAAATCTCTTGATTCCCTACTGTCTTGACTCTTAAACAATTAGAATGAGATTAACCTGTTTCCTTGCACAGTTTCATTTCTCTCTTTGGTTCCTTCCCTTTTTCTTAGTGATTGTCCTCCCAGGATGATCCTACACCCACTCTGTGTCTTTCCAGTTCAGAATAAGTAGTCAGAAGGGCTGTGTGCTTAGTAGCCTTGAGCCCGTTTCTTTGTGTTCTTCCTTACACGTAGGCAAGTAAGAAAAAGTAAGCAAGCTGTGATTTTTTTTTAATTGGTGTCCACTGGTCTGATCAACTTTTCAAAGGCCTCTTTGAAGTCTCTAGACTACTGGCATTTTAGTGGGACCAAAGCCCTTGGTAGAAGTCATTTCATCCATCCTCACATATATTGTCTGGGATCTGAAGATAATTAGAATTTCTAATGATATCATTTTGAACAAGGATTTGCGTTTGCATTGTAGTTGGAGAAACTGAGGCGCAAAGATATATTGCTTTCCTAACAACATGGTGATGGCTGAGCCAGGTTAGAGAGGTTGCACTGATTCTGCATGTTGCCCTCACCAATGAGTCCCAGTCTGAATTTTTGGCTCTCCCATAAATGAATATGGACTATTTCTGAGTGGTTTACTGTATTTGCTCAGCTGTGAGGAAGCAGGAAGAGGACTGGCAAACAAGTCAGGAGACCTGTGTCCTAATTCTGGCCGTAACACTGACTTACCATGTGATTTGGGCAAGTCGCTTATCCCCACCTTGTGACAGTTTTCTCATCTGCAGAATGAAGGACATGGAGCAGATTATCTTTAAGGGTCTTTACAAACTTAAAATTCTATCATATCTGCATGGTTTATGATTTTGAGCTTGTGTGTGGAAGAGGAGAGTTAGAAGCATTGTCATTCCTATTTAATGTTCTTAATGTAGGGAATTTGTCATTGCTTTTGAGACTTGGATGTCACCCTACGAGGGTTCTTGGTGAGGTTGTTGAATGGAAGCTAACTTGCAAGAAGGTCTTTGATAATCATCAGAGCATATTTATTTAGCATTCTTGTGTGGGGCATGTGCCTAACTTGGCTTTACTCCCAAGTAGACTCAGACGTGGAACTGGAAGGAATCTAATCCAGTTCCTTAGTTTTATGTGTAAAGAATGAAAACAATAGCAAACCCCTGTATCACGCCTGCATTTTATGTGCCAGGCACTGTTCTAAATGTTTTACCTGTATTAACTCACTTAATCCTCCCAACAATCTTATGAAGTAGGTTCTCTATTAAAATTACCAAGGAGCACAGAAGTTAAGTAACTTGGCCCACGTTATACACTGGAACCAAGGCAGTCTGCCTATAGCCCAGCTACCTAGCACTTGGCTTTTGTGTCCTTGGTGACCTAAAGTGTTGTATCACGAGAAGGAAAAGATCCTAAGAAACTGTCTACTCTTTGTTTCTTCTAGTTTTACGTAGAGTAGTTATGAGGGTTGCTCCAGTAACCTGGTTGCGCAGGGTTCGTTAAATGAACACAAGAGCTTTTGTGTTTGAACTCAGTGACCCAAGAAGAGCTGACTAGCAGTTGACTGACCTTAGACACATCTGTTCACTTCCCTCTTTTTATTACTGGGCGACGTTTAAGACTAGTCTGCGTGCATACACGTGTCATTTCTGGTTGCCTCTGGTACATGAGAGGCAGAATGTTTTAGGGATTGAGATGCTCGTCTCCATGGCTGTTTGCGAGCCTCTGCTCCTGTCCAGGTGCTGCTAGGTGCTGGGAAGGTAGTGACACACAAGATAAGAATGCCTGCCCTCCACTGGTTCACAGTCTGTTCCGGAAGACAGATAAGGAAAGCAGCAGTTCCAGTACTGTGGGAATACTGCTGTGATAGGAGCACAGGTGCAGCTTCGAGCTGCTGCCGCTCATACTTCAGGGGCTTGTTCTCTTGTGTGTAAGTAGTGTGCTTTTCAGAGAAGGTGAAGACAAAAGCACTTTGCTTGCTGTTTTGTTTTGATTTTTGTTTTTTGTTTGTTTGTTTCCTTTGCAGTTGGCATAACTGAAGCATAGAAAAATTAGACTTAGTTCTGAGATTATGCAACGAGTGGTCCAGCTGGGAACAGCCCTTTCCGACCAAACCAGACCTGTCTTACTCAAGCAAGATGCCTCAAAACCTAACCTAGTGGTTATGTCTTCATTGCAAAGGGGTTTTGTCCTGCTGTTCTCTTTCTTTATAACACATTTTTCCATTCAGTAGGCTTGGTTCTCCCTGCGCCAAACTATGAGTATAAGAACTTTGTTTTTACCTTAAAAAAATATGCATATGAGATATATAATATATATACTTATATGTGATAAATATATAATTTATGTATGTATTTTTACAATCAGAGCTATTAAAATTGTACCATTATACAATTAGATGCTGTTCTTGAGAGTAAAAAATGTCTAGGACTATTTTATTAGGTAACACCCAGTTCCTTTACTCTAAGATAGAGGGATGATGTGGAGCTGAGGCTGTACCCATAGGGTGTTTGGTTTTGTTTTTCTGGCCAGGTATACTCTTGAGAGTGTAGGGTAATAGAAAAAGAATGGAATTCAGATTCCAGTGATTCTGCCACTGTTACCGTGGGCGAGTTACTCAATCTCTCTGAGCTTGTGTTTTGACATGTGTAAAATTAGAATAGAAATAGTTACTTAATGGAATTTTTATGAAGAGTAAATAACATATGTAAGGTGTCTTCATGCCTGTATGTCATAGTAGCTCTATAAATGATTGCTTTTATTGTCTTTATAAGTAATGTGCACCAATGTCTTTCTGACTTTTTTGTTGAATTTTTGAGCAGCTGGTGTACCTTTGCCTGGTCCTTGGTTGCATTCCTTCTTTGTATCTCAGAACATTCCTCTTGTTCCAAATATAGAGTTAAGCAGATGTGGAGGTGATAAATGTGGATATCAAAACAGTGTATGAGATAGCTGGGAATAATTTTTGAGGGGTGATCATGGCCTAGTTAAATTAGAAGGGGAAGACGGGAGTTTTCTTGTCAGTTCTAATGAGTGTCATGGTAAACATGGCGAGAGCATAAAGAAAAAAAACAAACCAACACTTGCGATGTAGTGCTTTGACAGTTATCATAGATGAGAGCATGACAGTAGGATGACCAAAGAGAAGCCAGCTCCAGGACTGTGGGCTGTGGACCAAAGAGTGTGCCCGCTGATAAAATTCACCCCGCCGGGTGATGGATGCAGTGGAGGAAGCATGGCCATTGGTGCCAGCCAGACCTGGATTTACATCCCAGCCCTGCTGCTTCCCAGCTGTGGGAGATTGAGCAAGTTTCATAAACTTAATGAGCCTCAGTTTCATCATTTGTAAAATGGGGTTAATGTAGCCATGGTATCTACCTCATAAAGTTGTTGGAAGAATTAAATGAAATAACAAGTATTTAGTGCTCATCATAGTGTCTGACACATAGGAGGTACAGAGTAAATGGTAGTTTTAGTTTACTTTCTGTTCTCTTTGTGGAGGACATTTACATGAGCCCTCTCTTCATCTTCTCATTTGCTATTCCATTTTATTCCTAGGATTATTAAAAACAATAAATAGGACTTGGCTAAATGGACATCAGTAGCACCTAAAAATTAAATATCCTCAATCCAGTTGTATCACTCTTTCCTGCCCATTCTCCTAGACATATTAGTTACAGCAAAGAAAGCTACCAGAATCGTAATAAACATTGGTGGGCTCCTACAACCTTGGCACCGTGAATACAAAAAGGTCCTCTAGTATTAGATGATATTTATAAATAACTGTATAGATAACAGTATTGCTGTGGTGTTGAAATGAAATCATACATGTAAAGCCCTTAGTGCCAGTATATAATAAGCAGTCAAAGTTCATTATCTTCTTCATTATCAATATCATCTGCTATCAGTATATGTCAGGCACTCGTAGGCACTTTATGTACATTCCTTATCTCCATTGTTTTCTGCAAGTTAGTGTTAGAGCCTGAATTTGGACCCTGGACTGGCGTGGTCCCAAGATGATCCCAGATCCTTTGAGAGGCCCAGTAGACTATAAGCTCCTGGAGAACAGAGAGTCAGTTCTCATCACCTTTGAATCTCAGTTCCCAGCACAATGTTTCATCAAATATTGGATGAAGGCAGAGATGCATACATGAATGAATGAGTATAGACTGATAGACCACCCAGTGTAGGTTCTGAGAATCTCTTTTAACAATCTTTTTTTTTTCTTCAAAGAAATAGCATATTTTAAAGAGATGTAATGAGGAATTCTAAACCAATGTTTTTCACCTACTGGTTGACATCCATTAATCCATTAATGGGTTATGAGTCGCAGCCATGATTTTTGTTTTGTTTGCATTCTTGTCCTTCTGTTGATAAGGAGTGGTACTGGAGAGAGTACATTAGTCTCAGAGCAGGTATTTTTAGCCTTAACGACCTCAGGCAAAGCCAGGATAAACATATATTGCTATGAAGTGCACCAGAGTTTGCAAAACAAAACCAGGAGTAGAATGATCCAGATGCCACAGTTCCTCTTCCAGTTTGTTGGGGGTGTTTTGGGGGCAGTTATTGCTCTCTTACCTGAGGTAGGTTAGAACAAGAAAGAGGGAATTGAAATTTATTTCCAGGGAAATAATGAGCCTTAATTGATTGTTCTTTGTAAAGTGCTTTGGTGTTACCTCATTAAAGCCATTTCTGTAGCTTACTCTTCATTCTATGCCTAATGGTTTATTTTCTGAAATAGACATCCCATTATCATTAATATAGTGTTTTAAATTCCCACTGTGCTGAACACATTAACGAAAGTCCCTTGAGTAGATTTGGTCTCTTACGTGATGCCTTGATACTTCTTCAGACACCATCCAATATATAAATATTTGTTTAGTGCTCAGCTTGTCAGGCACTACGCACGAAAATGATAGGAAATATCTTTCATCTAATGACATGGCTCAGCTGCTCTTGGAGCAGTGAGTAGTTAGTCTTTCTGAAGGAACTAAGCTAGCATTCTTGTTAAGTTGCTTTTTGAGTTTTGTGCCCAGAACTACCGGCAGTGGACCCAGGGTACATGAAATTTCCTACCCATGAGTTTGAAAATTGGTTGAATAAAATATGACAAAAGACATGGAAATTGACTGTAGTATCTTAAGAGGAAGGAATGATACACTCTTACAAGACGTCCAAGATTGCAGAAAACCAGACAGATGGTTAACTGCTGAGATGATGCCGTGCTGGGTGCCCACACCCCAGGTACACATACAGGCCTGACGTTGAGATCAGTTTATGGGCTTAAAGGGAGAGGCTGCCCTTTTAACGTTTTTTCTATTGGATGGACTTTACTAGTGCTAGGGGAGAGGCTCAGGTTGAGACAGGTAATAGCCCTTAAGTCTTAAGCTTTTAAAAATTGGCTTTCCTTCTTCAGCCCTAATACTAAAATTGTATTCAGTTTGCCCTCACACGGTAGTCTAAAGGTTTAGAAAAAGAGTTCTAAATTAAAGCTCCGGGAATCAACTTGTACTAGTATTATCAATAAAAGAATAAAGCCAGAGAAGCGGCAGTTTCCCTCCCCGTTTCTGTGCGTGTGTGTGTGTGTTTTCTACCTCCTTTTTAACTTTTACACTTAGAAATAAAATTGACCTCTTTTCTTCTGTTTTTGCAGACTCGCTCTTTACTGAGTGTATTTGAAGAAGATGCTGGCACCCTCACAGATTATACCAACCAGCTGCTCCAGGCCATGCAGCGTGTCTATGGAGCCCAGGTATCCCGCTGGCCCCTCACCTGGAGAGGAGCAGAGAGGGGGCTCTCTGCCCTCGTCTTAAACTTCTCTCAGGAGGTTAAGAGATTTGACTCAGAACAACACCATTTAAAATTTTGAAATAAAATCACAGTTGTTTTTCTCACTTCTATTCACCTCAAACAACTGAGGACAGTTTGTTTTCATTGCTTAAGAAAGAGGGTAATTTTCCTGTAACTAGTAGAGAGGGACCATATAACTGCTTTTAATTTTTTTTAAAAATTCAACGCCAAAGGGAAACATTTGAGTCTCCCCTTCCTACTTGTGAATGAGTGGGTTCAGTATTCTGTGGCATGCTCTTTGTCTTTCTCATAAATGGGCAGTCCTAGATGTCAGTGCAGGCGAGTAGAGATGTTTTTTCAAGTGCTTCCTCTGAAAAAACTTGAGTCACAGTTCTGAAACTATGGGGTGGCTTCTTTGTTTTGAGGAACAAATATCTCTGGCTTGTAAAACCATGGAAAATAAGTTGCTGAGTAGCAAAAGTGAATCTTTTTAAGATCAAGAAGTGCCCATATATGTTATACTTTCTAAGAGAAGACATGAGTTACTTAAAAATAAAATTCATTGTTACATATCAGAATATTATGGCAACTGATACTTTTCATTATTGATTCCTTGCTGACTTAAATCTGTACGTGTTAGTGTATTTATTTTTTTCATTGATGATCTCTAAAGAAATACCTCATTTGTATATAATAATATATTAGTAATCATGTGTAGTTCATTTATTATAGAGCTCTTAATATTCATATGTAATCACTTATTATCATCATTGTTTTATTAGTCATTCATTCATACCATATATGGGAAAAGAGTCCTTGCCATTAGGTTGGGAAACAGACAAAACAATTATCAAAGAGAGTTGGATGTGCTAGGAGAGGAGGGTCACCTAATCCAGAGGAATTGTGCTGGGCACCCAAAAGGAGGATGATTGTGATCGTTGAGATTTATTGAATATGTAATAGCTTCTAGGCACAGTTTCAGGGACTTTTACATGGCTCACTTCATTTAAATTCTCCAACAACTCTGTGAGGTGGGTGTTGTTATTATTATCCTCATTTTGTAGGTCAGGAGACTTAAGGATTCTGATAATGAGTAACTTGTACAAGTCTACCCCATTAATACATGGCAGAGCAAGTCAGCCTGAAGCCAAAGCCTAAACTCTGTAACTACTAAGCAGGGGATGGTGGCCTGAAGTAGAGACGTGCAGTGCAAATGGGAAAACGGAGGAATTTCAGAGGTACTGAGGAGGTGGATTGGTGATTGATTGAATGTAAAGGGGTCGAGTAGGTGATGGGTGATCAAGGTCTGTAACTGGAACATCAAAGTGGACAGCTGGGTGAACACAGGAAGAGGAGCAGGGGGTGTGTGTGTGTGTGAGCGTGCACACATCATTCCCTCTTGAAAGGCTGATTTATGGTGTCCATGGGACATCGAAGTGGGGGAAAGAGATCTTGTTGAAAGTTCACATTCCAGAGTTCAGGCTGGAGATAGAGATTTGCAAACAAGTGTACTTTCTTAAATTTTATTTATTTATTTATTTTTCCCCCAAAGCCCCAGTAGATAGTTGTATGTCATAGCTACACATCCTTCTAGTTGCTGTATGTGGGACGCGGCCTCAGCATGGCTGGACAAGCAGTGCGTCGGTGCGTGCCCGGGATCCGAACCCGGGCCGCCAGCAGCGGAGTGCGTGCACCCAACTGCTAAGCCACGGGGACGGCCCACAAGTGTACCTTCTTAATTGGAACTAATTTTAACCACCAGAAGAGTCATGTGCTCATTTGTGATTTTGCTTGTTTGTTTTGCTAAGACATTCAGAAAAGGGGACATGCTTTGTCAATTTCTTTTAAGCCCTATTAATTTATATTGAATGTTTTTGTATTTTTCACCATTCAAAATTTAAGAAAGTAGAGGTTTTTTTTACTGGGCTTATAGCTGAAGTTGCTTGCTATTCAGTAATTTGAATATTGTCATTAAATGATCTGTCTCCTGTTTAAGGTTTAAGAGCCCCAAGATTTAAGGGACTGTGTCTCTGCCACTCCCGAGAGTCTCTGTTCTGCCTTTCCATGTCTGTCAGAATCATTTACTTGGAGATGTCCAAACACTCTCTCATGCATTTTTTCTTTTGAGCCAGAAAGCTACGTGTTGCCAAAATTAAGTGGGTCTTGCATTCCGAGAGGCTGTAACGGCTTTTAATTCACACCACATGATCATCACATGGGTTCTCCTACTGTCCAGAATGCCTTCCTCCTGCATTGGGGTTTCCTGCAGCAGAGGCCAGCGAGAATGTCTGGTTAGTGCTGCCAAACTCAGCGAGCGACACATTCAAGCAGTGGTCAGTGGCATTCAGATCAGCTGGGTCAGGGTCAGTTGGTTTTTCAGGTTTGTTTGAAGGCTTAGGTGTTTTGTTTCTTTTTAATTAAAAAAGAAAACTTTTCTGACTCCTCTTGTGTCAGTTTGTTTATATATATATATTTATGTGTGTGTATATGTATACACACAGATACACGTATTTATGTATGTGTGTATATATATACGCACACATATGCATATATAGTAATACTTCTCAATGTTTTTATTCAACTTTTTTCCCCAAGTTATGTTTTTTTGGTTTTATTTAATGTGGTTTCTTAAATATTTTATACCTAGACATGTTGAATTAGATTAATAGAATTTTATAATTTCATTTTTAAAAACAGAGTCACTTAGCAAGATGTTGTTTTCATTATTATATTTTAAAAACCAGGTTTATGCTTCTGATAAATGGTAAATATTCATAAAAGATATTTTAAATCAGGCCATGTGGTAAATTTCTGGATTCTGGTATAGTGAGTGCCCTTTGGACCTTAGTTTTAGAAAGAGGAAGAGCGAGAAAAACTAGAGGAAAGCTCATTGAGCAGTTTTGCTGATTGTGGCTGGTTTTGAGGAAATTTTACATTTTATTTGGCTTAAGTGCTAGAATGAAGCTATAGGCTATAAGCTGTTGGCAGCATTTTACAGCAGTCCTGGAGTCACATCTGGGCTCTTAACCGTTAGGTGTGCCTTCGCACGTGGTGGGAACCGAGTGCTCCTTTGTGGGTCATTTGAATGAGGGAAGCTGTGCACATTTCTCATGCATTAACAAAGCAGAGATGGGTTACTTAGAAAGATCTGCTATCTTTCAAACTATGGACTAAAGTTAAAGACTCCCAGTGTCTGAATAGATGCATATGTATACCTACTCAGTTAAAGCTGCACAAATTTTACATTTGATATACTTCTTTTGATTCTGTATATCTACCATAATTTTGTTTCTTTCCTAGAGAGGTTAAAATTTTTTAAATCTTTTAGAAATGGATTTATTAGTGTCTTACAGTGAAATTTACTTAGGTGATCTTAGTTATCCTCTCAGGTATTGTACTGAGAAAACAGGGGCAGGTCAAATGATGTTCCCAGCAGTGTTAATGAAACCTGGCCTCTCTTGGAAACTGTCTTTCTCCCCCAACAGATGACAAGCCTCTGTAGTTGGTGCCTTCAGTCTAGATGGAATTTTTTGTTTGTTTTGTTTATTCCTTTTTTTTAAGTAAATTTTGGGTGGAATTTTTGGAGTGAGAACCATGGCTAAGGCTCTTTCAGTTTCCTTCAGCAAAGCAGGCTTACTCAAACATAGCCCCATCCCTGCAGCTGTTGTCCACCAAACCTTCTGGAGTACAGAACTACTGCTCCTAAAAATGGAAAGCCACATTGGAGCTGGGAATAGTATCTTTTCAAATTGGGGTAAGACAGAGAGGTTAGGAGTAAAATACTTTGGAGGGAAGATATGCATAAATTTGGTGTTATAAAGAAGAAAATATTTTTCTTTAGAGATGATGATACATATATAGGTATCAAACCAAACAAGTTAATGTACCAATTGGGAAACAAAATGAGACTAGTGAGCATCCAGGAATGTGAGCTTGTGATGGGGGGAGGGAGAAGGATATGGGAGGCAGACGGGGTCAGAACTGTATATTTTAATGATAAAAATAGTAGCCTCCATTTATTAGGCACATAAATGTACCACATAGTAGGCTAGGCATCTCCCATGTGTAATCTCATTTAGCCTTCACAACAAAGGAGAGGGGTTATTATAGTATGTATTTACAGATGGGGAAACTAAGACTCAGAGAGGTGACGTAGCTTTCCCGTGGTCACACAGCTCATGAGTGACAGAACCAGAATTTGGACTCAGATCTTTGACTCCAAAACCTTCACTCTCACTCTGAACCACTGTGCTGTACTCTTTTGACATACTGGTCTCCAGAAATGGCAGCAGAGGCTAAGGAAGTAGGAGCTTTCAAAGGTTCTTCTTGTCACTGTAGAACAACCCTCATTTATCAGCCCAACAGCATTGTGTAGTATGTTAGACATAGGAGCCAATTTCTTTTTGTATCCCAGAGTAACTTCCCAGTTTAATTAGTGTTTATCCATAATTGTTTTAATCAGTACATTTAACAGCCCTGAAAACCTAAAATTGAGATTTATATGACAGGGACTGAGAAGAAATATGCGTGTAATCTCAGGTGTGAGGAAACAGAGAGCCTGAATGGTTTCTGGAAAGAGCTTCAGAGACCTGAGTTCCTGTACTTGGTTTGTATGTGGGATCTACAGTTTTTCCTCCTGCCAGCATTGAAGGCTTTCAAATTGGTATGAAAGGTTCTTCCGGGCTAGGCTCATTCACTTAGGTCTAGGAGTTAAGTGAGTGACCTTGGACTTATCAGATCTGAGTTCCCGTCTTGGCCACTTGCTGTGTGACCTTGGGCAAGTCGCTTGATTGCCTGAGTTTCCTTATCAGTTAAACAGAGACCATAATAATAACCATCTCATAGGTTGTTGTGAGGGTTAAATACCTATAAAGTGTTAAAATCAGTCCCTGGCACGAAGAGCTCTTGGTGTTACCGTAACCATCTTCTGAGTCTTATGATAATAATAGTTATGACGGTGCAGTACACTGGGACTGTTATTTGGGTTAAATAGAAGCTCTGTTCTCTGATCCTGACTTTCTTGAAGGAGCAGTCTATACTTGGTTTCTTCACTTCCTTGCTGGATATTTGATACCCACTCCTCAAGCCACCCCAGTCTAGGCTGCATCCCCACCATGCAGCAGGGGCTGCTTAATGCCTGGTTCACAACCTCTCCCCCCTCAGCCCCTGGACAGCACTTGACGCCTTTAACAATGCCCCCTTGACTATCTTCCTTCGGTTCTGTGACAAGGTCTCTTCCGGGTCTCCTCCTAGTCTCTGCCCATTGTTCTTGGTTGTTCTCCTTTGCTGGCACCCTTTTGCTGCCTGCCCCTTAAGTCTTGGTGTTCTCCAAAATTCCACTGGAATCTTTCTCCTGTTAGTCTCTATTGGTTTCGTAAGCAAGATCACAGTGAAGCCTGGCCCGTTTCAGAATCTATTCTAGTCCTTGTCTTTAGGTCTTTATTCCAAACGGCTTTGGCCTATTGTCACTGTGGAGAGTGAGTTCTCAGCTCTTTCCTGGGCTATTGCATACTCTCCTCATCAGTCTTCCTGTCTGCAGGGAGGTGTCTCCCCCTTTCAGTCCTTCCTCCACCCTGTAGCTAACTTAATCACATCCACACCTCCCTTCCCTCCCTGACTTCAGACGCTTTGTGGCTCCTTGTAACCACAAGGCAGAGGTTAAACTCCTCAGCAAGGCACACAAAGCTTTTCGTGAGCTGAGTATCAGCCTGTTTCTCTAAGCTCGTTTTTGCCTTTTCCAGAATGTGCCTGGCCCTCTACACATCTGAAGACTGCTATGCTGTTCTGCTGCCAGGAAACCCCATCAACCCCTTGCCCTGCCAAATGCCCTTCCTGGCTTTTAAGACTGACTCAAGTCTGAGAAGGAGTCTCTGACACCTTTCCTTTCTTCCCTCTCTCCCTTCCTGGCGAAGGTGCCCTTCACCCCTGTGCCCAGATGCCCTGTACGTGTGGTCAGAGCACTTAAGGTGTAGTGATTGGGGTTCCTTGTCCCTCTGTGAACTGTGAGCTCCAAGAGCAGATTCTTTTTATCTCCAGTGCCCAGCACCATGCCTAGCCCCCCTGAATGTTTGATACATAGGTGTTAAATGAAGGCCTGAATTCGGGACCTCTCCACCTAAACGTCAGCACATCCCAGCTGTACACTTTATTGTCATTGCCCAATCTCTATCCCCTCCTCAGTTCCTTAGCTAAGGCACTATCATCTGTCCAGTCATCCAGGCTGGAGCCCAGTTTTCTTTGCTCCTCCTCCTCCCTCACTCACTACATGCTGGTGGTTTTGCCTCAGGAATACCTCGCAGATCTCTGCCACCTTCTCCACTTTCTGGTTCAGGCTCAGACCCTTCTCTATCTCTCACTTGACTTCTTCAAATGGTCTCCTGACCTTCCTGCCATTCTCTCCCTTTGGTATTTCCCTTCCACGACAGCCACTCATGATTTTTCTGCTGCTCGTGTCTGATCTTATCTTTCTCCTGCCCAAGTTCCTCAGGGCTTCCCCATTGCGTCCAGAATAATGTCAGAGTCCTCAGCAGGCTTCCCCTTATGGTCTGCCCCAAACACAGCTTTCTACCCTCCGTTCCTCCTGCACTCCTCACTACTCCCTACGTGCCCCCACCTCAAGGGCTCCACAGCCAGTGCGACCTGTGACCCCAGCTTTGTGGTAAGCGCTGTGGTGAATGAGCCTTTCACCTACTTGGCTTTAGGCAACATTTCTGACCACATCCTTGGTGTAGATCTAACCAAATGCCGACATTGTGACTTGGACTCTAGCAGATTTCCTCTGCCCCTGCTCCCAGCCTCTCCATGCCTGTTCACCATGGTTGGTGCCGCCCGCAGAGGCCTTTGGATGGTTTCAGGTGACAGTTGCAGTTAGTAAGTGCTCTGTGCCACCATAAGATAAACATTCCTTAGCCAAAAGCTCGGTTTCCTTTCGGGTTTTGGCGACAGCCCTGGGAGGTTCTGTTTAACATAGGAGATGCTGTCAGTAAACCTTTTGTCAGGTTATCTTTTTTAAGGATTCTTATGAGGCATCAGGTAGCACAGATAGTAGCCAGAGAGCTGTTCCAGAGCATGAAAGAAATCTTACTCACAGAACTCCATTTAGAATCTGAATTTTAGGCCACCTCTTCTGCTGGACTATGGCTAGAAAAGTATGGGATTTATGTTCCTATCTGCGGGCCCTACGAGGCCTGCCCACTGAGTACTAACTAGAGACAGTTTTGGACTTTGTATCCAAATAGCACAGTGTTAAGAACTTGGGCCTTAGGTTTCGAGTCTGGCAGATCTGAGTTGAGTCTTTGCCTTGCCAGGTACTAGCTGTGTGATTTTAGAAAGTTATGATCTTTTCTGAACCTTCGTCTCCTCATTTGTAAAATGAGGATAATAATAGTACCTACCTCATAGGTGCATTATAAGGATGAAATGTGATAATAGATAAACACACGCTTAATGTTTTTGTTTTTATTTTCAAATTAAGGTATTTTATTAGCTGGCTTTACACCTTAAAAAATATGTTGGTTACCAAAGGAACAGTTTCCACTAATTCTAAACTAAGCTTTCAAAAGTTTACATGTTGGAGGAAGAACATTCTTATGCTCAACACAAAATACCTTTGTAATAACCTTCAGCAAATATTAGAGTTAACTAAAATATATCAAGTGCCTAGAAAAGACAATAAATGTTAGCAGCTATCTTTATTATTATTATTACTAATATTTACTCTTCACCCAACCTCCAGTTTTGTAAGTCTTGTTGCAGAGATAATTGTGCGGGCTTACCTCACAGGGTGTGGATTAATTAGCTGATGTTGGTAAAGCATTTCATAAAACCTTTGTGTACAGTAGATTAAGTATGAGATTAAAGTTGGTGTAGTTCAAAAGACTTTTCACGTAGTGTGCTCTGTACAGGAGAGGTTCATTTCTTTTCAGGGTAGGTGACAGGCCATTTTGTCCATATGGTTTGTTCCCGGTGCACTCATACTGGTAATCTTGCAGCCTGAAATCATACACATCTGAAAATACACAACATTTTCATAAGGTATTTCCAGGAGAGGCCTGGCAGAGGCCAGCTGTCCACGGTAGTTTCGGGAAGCAGCTCCACGTGAGCTGTGGTGGAGTCATGTGAGTGGCACGTACGTGCTCCCCTTTTGCCTGGGTGCGGTCTGACCCTGGCAGCTCCCTGGCAGGTTTTTCCATTACATTGGGAGCACTTGCCAGTAAGCCCCAGAGAAGAAGAGAATTCAAGTGGCCTGTGGTTCTTGCTTGTTTGAAGGCGCGCAGGTGGTTATCGTATCTGTTGACCAGTGTCTAAAGTATACAGATACGGGGGAGTAATGTTTTAGACTTCTCTAAAATAGACAAACAAATGACTTAGAAGAGTAGAGAATGTACCTTGCATCTGAAATACTGTAGCTTAGTGGAGAGCCTTCTGAGGGAAGTGTGACAGAAGAGCTGGCCTTTTGAGACTTTTATTTTCTAAGCAGGATCAGCAATTTACAGCCCTTGGGCTGGTCTCTTAGTTTTGTGCATAAAGTTTAATTGAATGAAGCCACACTCAATCATTTATTTATTGTTTATGGCTGCTTTCGTGCTACAGCAGCAGAGTTGAGTAGTTGTGACAGAGACCACAACAAGCCAAAAATAATTACTGTCTGGCCCTTTACAGGAAAAATTTGTCAACTCTAGTCTAAAGCACAGGCCGTCTTAGCTCATACTCTTAGCAGGACTTAGGATCTTAGAGAGCAGTGTTAAGAGTCTGCATTTTAGAATCGAATAGACCTGGATTCACATTCAAGCCCTGCTGCTAATTAGCTGTGTGACCTTGGGCAAGTAGCTTAACCTCTCTGTGCCTCAGTTTCTTTATCTGTAAAATTGAGTTAACAATTAGAACTTCCCTTATAGGGTTGTCAGAATTAAATGAGGTAATGAATGGAATGCACTTAGTGTGGCATCTGGCATGAATTAAATGCTCTGTAAATGTTAGCTGCTATTGTTATGATGATTCTGTGCATCTGCAAATCATAGTCCACGTGGTTCTGCCCCAGGCAGATGCCAAGGTAGCTTGAACAAATCCATTTTAAGTCCACTGCTACTAATTCAGAGAGGAGGAGCAAGAGGTTTTCTGATACAGCAGGGTATCAGCCCAGTGAGTGGGCCAAGACCATTGTTCCCGTGCCCTCTGATCTTCAAAACAGCAGTGAATGGTCAACAGGGTGTTTTCTGGCCGATTGGCTCATCCCTCTCCAATCTTTGTGTTTTATTGTCCCCTATTTGTGACGTTTCCTTATAGGGTTAGGAAGTATTTTTCCCCTCACCCTGATTCCAGGTATTGTTTTAAACTTGGAAGTTAGAAGAATCTTCTAACCTATTCATTCATTCACCCATGAAACATTTGTCGAGAGCCTGCTATGTGCTAGGAACTGTTGCACGCCCCTATCTAAATGCAGGGCATAGTGCTTGTGGATTTCTTGCTTGCCTTCCTCTTGGTGACGTGACTGCCAGCTGCGGTTAGTTTTGAAAGGGGTAGCACCCCAGTAGGATGCCAAAGCCAGGAACTTCCATTATATTTGCTTGACTTTATTCTGGGGAGAAAGGGAAGAGCCACGTTTCAGGGTCTGTTGAGGTCTGTTCCTTGGGGCAGATGAAGGAAGTCAGGGAACAGGTTGGCTAGTTGTCTGCCAAGAGGGCCAAAAAAAGTGGGATTAGGCTCTGAGGGGTCTTGCATAGGAGGACCACGAAACATAAAACAAGCTCCTGCAGAGCTCGGGCCTTACCCCTGAAGGAGCAGCAAACCCAGGAGAATTAGAAAGTAAGCAGAGGCCAAGGCAGGTGAGTGCCCTCCCCTCATCCGCTCCAGGTCAGACCCGTCGCTCTGCCCCTCTCGTAGGGATACCGCTGAACCTAAAGAGAAGCCTTAACTGAGGTTTAGAAAGGTAAAACACGTCTTCTAGGCTGAGTGCGTTAGTGATGGGAGGACAGTGTAGAAAACGGCTGTGTAGCCAGAGATTAGAGGGATTAAATCAGAGAAAAGGAAAATGGGCAGTGTTGGCCAGTGAAAATCAGCACAAAACGGGCCTCCCCGGGCGCTGCAGCTGTGCTTCCATGTTACTCTCCATCGTTACTGACCTAGAGCCCTGAGTTTGGTAGAATCTGATAACGTCACAGTGCTGCTTAAATTCCTGTTGCTCTTAGAATAAAGTCTAAGTCTGGACCACAGAGTCCTGCATGCCCTCGCTCTGCCTGCATTGCCAGCCTTGTCTCACCTTCACACTCTGCACCCCTTGCCCCAGCTACGCTACCCTTTACAGCTCTTCACACAGGCTCTGCGCTTTTTCCACACGTTGGTTCCTCTTGGAAAGCTCGTCCCCGTGGCTAACCTGTAGTGTTTCTTCAGCGGTCTGCTTAAACATCTCCTCGTTAGAAACCATCTGGGTCCTCCTGTCAGAGCCTCCTAACACGTCCAGCATTTCCTTTGCAGTTCTCATCATGCTTCTAACTTTTTTTTTTTTTTTGAGGAAGAGCGGCCATGAGCTAACTTCTGCCAATCCTCCTCTTCTTGCTGAGGAAGACTGGCCCTGGGCTAACATCCATGCCCATCTTGCTCCACTTTATATGGGACGCTGCCACAGCATGGCTTGACAAGCGGTGCGTCAGTGTGCGCCCGGGATCCGAACCAGCGAAACCCAGGCCATCACAGCGGAGCACACACACCTAACTGCTTGCGCCACCGGGCCGACCCCAGTTCTAACTATTTTTTGATGTCTGCTTCCCCCATTAAACCCTGTGAGGACAGGGACTACGTCTTTGTTGGATGTTTGTCACATTATAATTGCTCACTACCAACTGAATGACCAGAAGGAGCAGTAATTTGTAAATGATGGGAGGAAAGAAAAAAGCTCTAACCTTTTGATTTGTTTTGGTCTTGTTTTCCAAATAATTTCTTAAAAAAATATTTTATTATTTTATAGACACACAGACATAGTATTTTTATGGGATTCTCTGAGGTGGCATTTTCCAGTGACTGTATGTATTGGACAAATCTTACTTGCTTTTCTCTTCTCCCTACAGAATGAAATGTGCCTGGCCACTCAACAGCTTTCTAAGCAACTGCTGGCGTATGAAAAACAGGTAACTCGATATTTATGTGGCATATGATGCTGTGCTCGGGACTCTCTTAAGTGGAGTTCTTTTGAGGAATTCTTCAAGGCATCTTGAGAGACTTTCATTTCTGTCTTTCTCTTTTTCCATAGTCCATTTCCATTTTTTCTTTTGTCTTGCCTTTTCCGTTCCACTGATAAATTCTAACTGGTGATTATCCAAAGTCTTCATGATGTATTCTAATTAGCCTACAGAAGTAATCAATAGCCTTAAGGGTTCATAGTCTCCGAGGGACTACAAGTGGATCGACACTAACAATTCTGGGAAATAAACTCAAAGATACCATTATGTCCAGACATAAGGATGATGAGCAATGAAGGAGGAGTTGGAGAGGAGCAGTTGAGTGTATCGCTGGGGCAGGACTTTTCTGCGTTTAGACACTGACATGATGTGCTTTTGGGAGAAGAGAGGAAGTTGACATGGAGGGTAATGTGTTGTGGGGTGATGCTTTGGTGCTGAATTCCTAAGCATTCAGTTAACACCAAGCTCTGTTATTCTTTGGTCTTAGAATTTTGCTCTTGGCAAAGGCGATGAAGAAGTAATTTCTACACTCCACTATTTTTCCAAAGTGGTGGATGAGGTAAGAGAGCAACATGGCAAAATTTTATTTGATTCTTTTTTGAACTTTCATCTTTGTATTGGCCCACTTTCCATTTTTAGATATTTACTTAAATATCTGAGAAGGTATCTCAACTTGTTGATCTTCCAAGGTTCGTTTCATAAGAGAGATTGTATACTGTTATTTTTGTTTCCAATTTGAGAGGAAAGGCTTTGATATACATGAACAATAGACCAAAAGAAAGATCCAAGAATTCAGTTTCATAAGGAGTGTGTTTTAGTTTCTCAGAGCTGCTGTAATAAATTACAAGTAGGTGGCTTAAAACAATAGAAATTTATTCTCTCCCCGTTCAGAAGGCCAAAAGTGTGAAATCAGGTTGTTGGCAGGGCCATGCTGCCTCCAAAGGCTCTAGGGGAGAATCCTTCCTTGCCTCCTCTGGCTTCTGGAGGCTCCAGGTGTTCCTTGGCTTGTGGCTGCATCACTCCAGTCTCTGCCTCTGACTTCACTTTGGCCCCTTCCCACCACTCCATCCCACCTCGGTGTTTTGCCTTTTTTGTCTGTATCTTCTCTTCTTATAAGGATACTTGTCATTGGATTTAGGGCCCAACTGGATAACCCAGGATGATCTCATTTTGAGATCTTTCATTACATCTGCAAAGACCTTTTTTCCAAATACTCACATGTTCTAGGTGGACATTTCTTTTTTGGGGTGGGGCACGATTCAGCCTACACCAACGGGTTTCATGCATCTCCTCTTGTAGCTGTATTGTATACATTTGGAATATTTTGAAAAACTGATATTGTTATAGGAAAAGTGCAAAAATGCTAATTGTAAAAAACATAAACGCTTAGACGCTACTGGTGCTGGGCAGAACCCTCTGCAAAATTAGGTAGGTATAAACTGTTGCATCTTTCAAGGAGTTTGCAATACTTATAATAAAAAGCCATGATAAAGAATAAGCACAAAGAATATGCAAATACCATTTAACCGTTCAATCACTGATGTGAAGTAGATGCCGTCTTCAGTTTATAAAATGAAAAACATTCATATAAAATTGTACTGGTTGCACTTCGTTCATTCAGCGAATCAGTCCAACAAGTCTTTATTCATTCAGCATTTGTTGACCACCTACTGTTTAGTAGATGCTGCTCTAGGCGCTGGGGATATAACAGAACAAGTCATCCAGTTCTTTTTGAGCTGCTTTCTCTATCCCAGCTCTGTGACTCTTTTCAAAATGTATGTTAAAGTGGATGGATATCCATTCCAGAAGAGGAGGAGAATGAATGGAAAATGTAATTAGAGAGGAACAAAAGTAATTTTTTTGTGTGAGGTGAGGAGAAGAATGTTTCTTAATTAATAGTGAATAAGTAACCCGGGGGGAAGCAGTAGACTGCACCCACTGAAGTGGTGTGTTTTCTTGACTAGAAGAGACTTGCTAAGGAAATGTGGTTAGTTGTCAAAACCCCAGAACCAAGATTTCCAGTTTAAGATGTTTACTCACAACCATATTTTCATGGGCAGAGGCAGGATGATTCTTTTAGAGGGGAGTGAATCATTCCCAAAGGATGGAAGCCTGGAAGTGTGCTTTTATAGGTAGTTTCATGGCCTCCCAGAAGCTGAGCACTGTAAGGAGTGTTCAGAGGTCCTCTGATGGAGACCCCTACGTGGGGGAAAGCAGTTAGCTCGGGGGCAGCTTTTGAGGTTGTTTTCTCTACCTGAAAACTTGGTTGAAAATTTTTCCAAGATGAGTAATTGGACTCAGAAATTAAGGAAAAATCCAACTAAAAGTAGAAATTTGTGTGGCTTATATTTAATATAATGCCTTGGAATCACATCTTTCATGTAGGCCTGCAGAGATTTCTGTCCTTGGTGATTTCCCCAAAAGCAAGGTTTCTAGATGACTTCCTTGGAGTGCACCTGAGACAGGAATCGTCATTACAGATCGCATTTACTGAGTGTGTCAGGCCCTCTGCTCTGAGTAGGCATGTGTTTAGAAGTGATTGTCCCTTACCTCTCAAAAGCCCCAAGGCAAAAATTCGATGACACAAATCCCTTGGTCTTTAAGAAAAATTAGGAATAAAATGAGTAGCTAGGAAATTTGCCGTTCCTGAAGTGCATAACCATTAGAAAGCCACTTAATCTCCCTGAGTTTTGGTTTCTTTGTAAATGGCAGTAGCAGGAAAATTGGGCTGTTAAAAAGATTAAATTAAACAATGTATATCAAAGCATTGAGCACAGAGCCAGGCACGTAGTAGGCGTACTTGTTGACTTTCATTCAATTAACCGTTAGTAAAAAACAGTACATTTCTTATTGAAGTTATTCAGGAAAAATAATTAACACATTCTATCCTGATGGCATTTATTGGCATGGCTGTCTTCATGTATTCCCAGCAGAATAAAGCAGCCGGGCTTTGGCTAGATTGAAAGATAGGGGGAACATTACAACAGCAAACAAATACATAGATAGAGAAATTAGATTGGTGGTTACCAGAGGGGGCTGGGGGAGGGAAGAGGGTGAAAGGGGCGTTAGGGCACATGTGTACGATGACAGATGGTGATTAGTCT
Organism: Ceratotherium simum simum; assembly: GCF_057802395.1. Lineage (NCBI taxonomy): Eukaryota > Metazoa > Chordata > Mammalia > Perissodactyla > Rhinocerotidae > Ceratotherium > Ceratotherium simum. The sequence continues at coordinate 18,839,465 of NC_141924.1, forward strand.
TTGGGTGGTGAACATGATGCAGTCTACACAGAAATCGAAATATAACGATGTACACTTGAAATTTAGATAATGTTATAAACCAATGTGACCTCAATAAAAAAAGAAAAGAAAGATAGGGGGAACATTAACTGCTTGGCCTATTGCTCCCTTGCCTGGCAAATGGTTGACCTTAGGCAAGTCTTTAAGCTTATCAAAGCAGCCTCTGTAGACACAACCCTGAAGGAGCAGATCTCTTGTGGGGAGATCTGTGTGGAGAAGGGGGATTCATATATGTGACTGCTATCACTGCTGAAAGAAACTGTGCCAAATGTTTACTTCAAAAAATGATTGCTGGGTGACTTCGCCTGATTCACCCAGAAGGAGTCCTGGAGCATCCTCATAGTATCTGGAAGTCTGAGGCCCAATGGAAGAATCCCTTCCACTGTGTTCATTGCTGCTGTCCAGACTACCAAACATTGGAAGTTTTGGCAGCTTTGTGAGCATGAAAGCCAAACTCTATATCCAAGACAGTGTAGTGGAGACAGTGTGGATTTTAGATCTCAGTAGCCCAAGATTAAAATCCCAGCCGTGCCACTTATTTGCTCTCTGGATTTGGAGAGTTATTTGCCCAAATGGGGATAATAAATAACACCTAACTCACAGAGTGGGTGAGAACTAATGGTATAAAGCCTGCAAAGCTGACACACAAAAAGTACTCAGAAGTGGTGGTGCTGATGGGGATAATGTGTATTTCTCCTAGACCATTTACAACAACAGGATTTAGTAAGGCCTTGACAAGGTGGAAGGGGAAAAAGAATCCAGAGCTGTTAAAATTTTCTGGTGAGGAGGATCACGTTTGAATACAGTCGTCTCGTTCTTAGAAAGATCCTTTTCTAAGGAACAGAGGCCTGAAATCTGAGTTGTTTCAGTAGAGCGCCTTCTTTCTCCAGAGGAGTTCCCAGGCCCACAGTGGGCTGCAATTTTAGGGTTAGGAGGTTCCCAGCAGGCCTCTCTTTCAAGTGTGACTTCAGTGCCCTTAGAGAGTACAAGAGCTCACGGCGGCCTGTGAAGTCCGACCTGTGCTGAGCCCTTGCAGTGAGCTGTGTTCACTACAGGCACATCAAAGCGTTCTTCTCCAGGCGGGTGTGGCTCAGATTGAGAGCACAGAACCAGAGTTTGCACAGTAAACAAACAATAGCCATCCGCCTGGAGACTCCTTTAGCAAACTTAACTGATGGCCTGGTCAGTTAGAACCTTGCATTTATTTTTTAATACCTCTCGGCCTATATCATTTACTTATGAAGGGTATTTATTTGCTAAGGAAGTCTAACTCTTGCTAAGGAAGTCTAACTCAGCTCCTTAACTACGGAAGTGTTCAGTGTGGTCCGTTGGTGAAATAAGACAGTGTCAGTAATAGTGTATATAATTTTCTTCAGTAAGATTTCTCTTTCTTTCAGCTTAATGTTCTCCATACAGAGCTGGCTAAACAGTTGGCAGACACAATGGTCTTACCTATTATACAATTTCGAGAAAAGGATCTCACAGGTAAAGTAACTGAGTTCGGTGTCAATTACCTTCAAAATATTAATTCGTTTAATAATAATTCTTGCTATATTAATTTCTTTAAACATGTGGATCATTGAGAAATGCCCTTGTTTTTGAGCAATTCAATTTAGCTGACTTTTATTAATTCCTACTATGTTCTTGGCTCACCTAAAGCTCACACGCTAATAGAAATAGACTTGGAAACAGACAATTGTATTATCATGTGATGAGGGCAGCAGAACAGAGATGTACAAGAAATAGAAATAGCACACACAAAGGTGTAATTACTCTTTTGAGGGTAGGGTGCCAGGGAAGGCTTCCTGAAGAAGGTGATCTTGAGCTGGATTTTGAAAGATGAATAAGTGTTTACCAAGTAGACATATGTGGCAAGGCTTATAGTACAGATTGGGAGCATGCTGTTCTTGGGGAGCCATGAATGCTTTGGAATGTAAAGTGGGAGCCTTGGAGAGGAAAGGATGGGGCGGGGCCCATACTTTATTCCTGCTGGACTCTGGGGGTGCAGCTTTGAACAAGGCCCATGGGGTCCCTGTTCTCCTGGAGCGCACATTTAGTGAGGGGAGCGTCTGCGACTAGTTCAGAGAGCCTGGTTGCCCTTTTGGACTAATTTTGGTTTTTCGACTAAAATAAAACTTGAGAATAATTTTATATCTCATAGAAATCAAGGTAATCAAAAAAATGACTATAAAAACAAATAATCTTGAAAAAACTTAGTTGATGTTGCAAAAAGGAATCTAAATTTTCTAGTCCTTTTGTTCTTATTTCATTGAAGATATTCATTGCTTAGAGATTAAAGAATTGTATTTTTAGAACACTGATATAAAAAATTGCTGACCAAAAAGTCTAAACCTGAGTACTGAAAGATCTGTTCAGTATAGTACTTCCTCTTTAAAAATATGACACCTTAAAATTAAAAAAATTTTGGGGGGCAGAAAAGATGCAGTAAATCAAAGGGTAAATCTTAAAGATGACTTTTTTCCCCCTCGCTTTGAGATTCCCTGTGATCATGTCATCTGAGGCTGTCAGGGCCTGTGATGGAGCTGGCACAAACTACCCAAGGGCAGTTTGACGGCACTAAAACTTGATAAAGAAAGAATAACAAATAATATGGCAGTTAGCTTGTATAAAGAGATATCTTGACTGAGCAGATTTTTAGTGTTTTTTATTGTTGGTCATCTCTAATTACATGCAAATCCCACACCTAAATGTAGTTGTGTGCTGATTATCCAGTACTAACTGAAAGCCTCATTCAGTGTGTTTTTTAAAAAGATTTTCTCTAAATAAAATCATCAGAAATGTGTGGGGGTATCATTTTAAAAACAAACTCCAAATCTGTGAGAAAGAAAATGATCTCCCTCTAAGACCTGTGTTGTCAGAGGTGTATCTTTCAGCTTCATGAATGGGAGGCAGCCTGGGATTGTGAGTGCCCGACAGCGTTAATATTAGATAGTCATCTGTGTTAATCCAGGATGGCTCCACTGTGGATCAGTAGTGTTGGTCCAGGATGGTGATTTTTTTTTTTTAAGGGAATAAAACTGTCTAGTAGCAGTGAAAAGAGAAGGCTCTTAGTATCTATGAAAACAGTTAATCAAAGTATCCTTTTCTGATGA